>NC_091133.1:44202444-44512899 GCF_040183065.1 Periplaneta americana
ACTTTAATAATATTCCAAATAGCTTTAATTTCATTACCTGGATTTTGTGCTTTTCTATTCAAATGTGTTCTATTTCCCTCTTTCATAAATTTTGATAAATTACACTGTACTTCTTGTAGTATTTAAGAATATGAGGATAGTTACATTGCAGCTCATTACATATAGATTCTTCTTTTTAATACATGAGATTTGTAAGTCCCTGCATTATCTACATGATTTTACTTTTGAATTTTTTTCACAACATTGAGTGGAGAACATCCACTGAAGTGATTCTGAAATGAAGTGAAAAATACAATACATTTACTCTTAATATCAGTAGTACCAGAAACATAAACGTTTTTCCAAGATTCATTTTGTAGACATAAATGTAAATAATCACTAGATACAGCATTTACGACCCTTTTTTAGTTTTTAAATTAATAGTTACTTTGAAATTGTTCAGTAACATTGGAAACAGGATTTGTTTATCATGTTCATACAAGCCATTGATTATAGGTGCTCCCGAATAGGAATTCAGTCTAATTCAGTGTACAAAACTTTTATCAATGGCTGTGCTACTTCAGCTTGTATGCTGGTGGGGAAAATGAGTCTACGACTAAGGTTTCCAGTTTCAAGGAGTGAATTTAATTTACTTTTACGGAAAAGTTCCGAGAGATAATCTATGTCTATGTCACTACAGATCACAAATTCCATATGAGATTTCTAAAGTCTTTTCTTTACAAATTCAATGTTGGCTATAAATATTAATAAATATTAAGAAAAATGAATGATTGTAGTTATAAGTCTGATTTACATTATAAAAAGCAAGAAGTTACATTACTCGGGAAGATTCGAACTTTCGATGTTTGGTTTTGTCGTCCAATACATAAGCACGGACCTATTCAATGCTTATGTTAATAACCTACAATTTAGCTGTAGCAATGTGGTGTCATAACTTGGGGTTTGTTTACTTAATGTTTAATTTGATTAGCTTCGCAACAAATTGGACTTCCTGTTATATCCTGTTATTTAAATATTTAAGTTAGAGTAGATTTATTAACTCTTACTGTGCAAGATGACCCTTATTTCAATAATTCTATATCACGTTAAATAGTCATTGTCTACACTAAAGTATTATCATCATCCCTCATTTCTCATCTTAATGGCGAACCGACGTGACGTGAGACAGCGAGTTATAGCTCTAGTTGAGGCTGAATATGGGGCTAGATCTGCTGGCCGTTTGGTCGGTGTTTCTGGAAGTACAGCCGAGAGGTCGGTTCATCGTTACCAAAATTCAGGGGAGGTCGAAAATCGCCCTATTCCTGGACGTCCCCGGATTTCTTCATTGGAAGAGGATGCTCTCCTCTTTCGATAGGACCCCTTTTGGACTGCCAACGAAATAAGAGCAGCATCTAACTTTCCCGGTTCTTCACAGACTGTGATCAGCAGGTTGAGGAACCGCGGTATTAGGAGCCGGAGGGCTGCGCAAATGGAAATATTGGGGGAAGCACAAGCTGTCGACCGTCTTGCCTTCGCTACCAATCGAGTGGATTTCGATTGGAGAAATGTAATTTTCTCCGACGAAACAACCATCTCGAGTGATTACGAAAGTCCTGTCCGTGTCTATCGTGAGGATGGTCTCCGTCATGATCAGCGCTATGTGCACCGACCTGAAAGATCGGGGCGCTTTAGCATATCGTCACAGTCTAGTATATACAGTCGCGAAGCTCAATACGTAGTAAATATGCAAAAATTAGATAGTTGCTCACCACTAGGATCGCTAATATCGCCTCATTACAGGCAATGCAAAATAGTCCCTTCATAGTCTATTGTTTCTAGCACCCTCAAAACTCAAGCTTCGTGACTGTATATAGTAGACTGTGATATCGTGTTGGGGTGGATGTCTTACGATGGACCTGGCGTTATAGAACGCATCAATGGCCGGTTTAATGCGGGAACTTACGAGCACATTCTGGAAAATATATTCCTCCCTTCCGCCCCTAGAACGTTTTCCCGAAGGAACATTGCTGTTCCAACAGGATAACCATCCCGTGCACTATGCCGCAAGCATTCAAAGATGGTTTCAAAGGAGACCCGAGATCGAAATCATTAATTGGCCTCCGAAGTCACCTGATTTGAATGTCATCGAAAATTTATGGGCGGAATTGAAAAAGAGAAGGATAGACACCGACGCCCTCGAAATCGAGACGAATTGTGGGATCAAGTTGTTAAAACCTGGGAAGATCTCGCCGGGGATTAGAATTTATTCCACAATCTCGTGACATCCATGCCGGACCGACTTAGAGCTGTAATAGAAGCTGATGGCATGTGGACAAGATTTTAAGTTGACAGGTCTCTTCTTGTTTCTTGTGATTTTTGTTTGAGGAAAAATACTGTTAACTTTCAAGTAAGATTAATTTTTTTAACGAGGTTCAGCCCATTTGTAAGACCTAGAAATTGGGCATAAATTATTCATATCTTTCGACAAATTAGATAGCATAGGAACTCTAAAGAAATTAATTACACCTCAATAAAAAGAAGCTTCACCTGGGATCGAACACGAGACGTTTCGGCTAAGTAGTGGAACCGACACGCTACTATATGAGCTACCGAGACAAGACAGTGACAACACCAGTCTAGAATGTAGATCCCATAGTAGGCATTTGCCATTCGGTACAGAGAAGCAATGATAGCTTTTGACCCTAGCTATGTTGTGAAATCGTGGCCTTAAAAGGCTGTCTTCTTCGTGATTCTTATTTTGGTCCTTGTCCTTGTTGTGGTCCTCGTAACAATTCTTGCTGTATTTCTCATGTTATGTATCGTTACGTCGATATCGAGTGAACCGCGCTGTAGAACTTTAACTTCCGACGAACAAGAGTCGTCTCATTCCTTTTAAGGGTAACTGTACATCAACGAGGTCTACTTCTTTTACGTACACGTCTAATATAACATCAACTGAACCACCAACCAGTAAAACATTCAAATTTGAAAATTGTACTTTAAAAAATTGTTCCTCTTATAATTATTAATGTTCATTTTTTATTTCAACATCGTTAATTAAAATTTGTCTTGTTTATTTCATAATCCCTAATTAAAACATTTGTAACACTTGTTAATAATAGTTATGTTATAGTTTCTGCTACATGATATTATGAATACATAGTCACGTATCAGAAATTGTTTAATACTAAGATTTATTGAAAATCATATCAAGTGACGTTGATTACTGGGATCCGGATAATTGAAGTGGACTGCAACTTTTTAATAAAAATGAAACTGAATCAAGAAAGCCTTCTTGACTAGTGACCGTCCACAGAGTTCAATGAATATCCCATATTTGGCACAACTGATAACAAGAAAACCGCTAAACATAACACACTACTGCCATCTAGCGTCTTTGTAATTTAGAGATGGTACAATAATACATTTGAAGACAGTTGTATTTTCGTAAGTCAATTAATATTTTATTGTATTGGAGTACTTCGTTAATTCTAATCTTCATATACTTTCTTCTAATCGTGTAATAGTCAATTCAATCCCACTCGAGTTTTGATTTTCTCTAGATAAATCAAAACCTCTAGTGATATTACTGTTGACAAATTCTTATATCTCGGTAAACAATAAATTGAAATAATGTACCTAGTTTTAAACATTGCTTGAAGAATTTGGGATTGGAGATTCAACTTATTAATTACTTGAAAAATGAAAATGTAATGTAAAAGTTCACCACTTTTGGAATGTTAAACACGTCTATATTTCTAATTATACATAGCCTACCTCACATTAAAGTTGTGCTGGACAGAGTGGATGAAGAAAGGATAATGCTGAATCTGATCAAGAGGAGAAAAATAAATTGGCTGGGCCAATAGCTAAGAAGTAACAGTGTGCTGAAGAGATGCAATGGAAGAAATGGTGAAAAGTTCGGGGCAGAAAAATATATAAGATGATAGACAACATGAAGGTATATGGATCGTATGCGGAGACTAAAACGAAGGAGGAAAATAGGGATACTTCTGGGTTTGCAGTAAAAGACCTCATCTTGGGCAGAAAACTATAAATGAATGAGTAACTTACGGTACATTCCTGATGACGATGTCTGGATTCTCTCTTGTATTTTGCAGCGTAGAAAGAAAAAATGATCTGTTAATCATTTCTAATCATTACTAACTTGAATATCCTGTGTAAGGTAAATGTTTCCGCTGCAGGCGCATGTGGAGCATACTGTATTGTAACATTTTCTGGATACTTTTCCTTCGTAGAAACTGTGATCCAGTCAAGAAGGATATTACTAGCTATAGCGGTATAAACGTAGCGAAATCGAGCTCTAGAACAGTTCTTAGGTGTGATTTCAAATCTCTCTTAAAAGAAACATTGTTTTTTTTAGACTTTTTACAATCTTTAAGGTATATGTTTCATAATTCTAAGCAAAATTCTCGGACTCATCTGTCGCCTAACTCGGCCACTAGACACGGTTACTCTTCCAATAACTCGACAAAGGCCAGTGTAGCCTGAACAGAAGTTATAACTTCGACGCTGTTCGCCTTGTAAGAGTGATTCATAAGAATATTTCCCATGAATAAGCTCGTTGTATCACTTAAAATGTGATTAAGTATACAAATCAAAATAAAAAAGAGAAAAGACTTGAAGATATATCTCGAAGAAGCAATGGAACGAGTTTGACGTGTACTGGCATAAATAAACCAATTTAACTTTAAACTTGTCAAAACCCTGCACACTGTGCAGTCGCGCACATTGTGCAACTGTCTCTGTGCGATGTGCACTCTCTATTCCCCTACCTGGAGGGAGTGAATCGCCTTGGAGGGGAACGCGACAGGCTATACAATACCTGCGGCAGCTTTTGTTTCAGTAACACAATTTCAGTACTAGTGCCGATTTGGCTGTGTCTGTGAATGAGTTATGGTAAATAAAGTGGGGAGTTCACAGATAACAGAGAACAGAAATTACGAATCATATTGTTTTAATGTTTTCCTCAGCCAACAATAATAATTATTTTAAAATGAAAGGCTTTCATCAGCCTATGTCGAGGTAATAGTGTTGTGAGGTAACAATTTGGATCAGATTAGTAAAGTTCTCAAAATATGATTTGCCAGCGCTTATTTCCTAATCAGTACTCTCACGGCAAATCGTACTTGACAATGGCGTTGTTTTGGAGTCTGTACTAACACAGCTATCAAAGGTTAGACGACTTACGACTTTCATTTCATAAACTGATAAGTGATGAGAATATAGTGAGGAATACATGTGAGACTCTTGAGGTTGTAAGGAAAGAAGAAAACAATTTGCAAGGCGGAAAAATTTTTTGGAAAAATATATAATGGCAAATTTTCCATCTCACGTCACAATATTAATTCAATATACTGATATAATAAATCTTTAAATCTGACATAAAGAGAATATTGTCGCTTCAAAGCTTGTGAACTACACTTTTAACGCTCCCAACTTTTCGATACTTGCTCTCAACGTTTTCAAATAAACTATATGTGAATTTAAATTCTAAGCTTAATTTATATTTATTATTATTAATATTAATTTATATTGACATACAGCAAAGAAATGATTTCAGTGTAAAAACTTTACAATGTCCTAATGCATGTAATTAATTGGGAGTATAATATTTTCTTCAACATTTGTGCACCAATGGCCACAGTAAGTAATAATGCTTGACGAACAATGAAAGAGTAGGGTCTATTACTTTAAAATAATTAGTACCTACTACGTAAAATAAAATACTTGCTAGTTTCTTGTTGTTTCGAAATTGCTGGAATTTTTCTTCTTCAAATACTGTATAAAAATCATATTAATAAATTATGCTTTACAAACCCCTACTTTGTGAAGTATAACTGAGTAAGCCTAAAGTTTCTTGTATTACAATTGTCAAATATAGACACTGATAATAACTATGCATTTTTCGTTCTGCTAACTATGTTTATAATGTCCAAATGTCTATTTAATCCAACCCTAGAAGCGCAGAATAGATTATTGCACACCCCTTCAGCTAAGAACGAGTAAGAACAACGCTTGATTGATGCAACCTGCACAAACCGGCGATCCTCGCACATAACTGCACATTTAGAGTCTGATTTCTGACATGCCTGCTTTAGACTAAGAAAAGAGGACCATATCGAAGAATATGATATGAATGGCATTGTATCTCCACTCCGTTACACCAAGAAAATTTTAAGAAGCCACCGGCGTGGCTCAGGCCTGGTGATCCGGAACTGGGTTCACGCGTGGGTTTGATTCTCCGCAAGACGAATATCAAGCAATTTATAACGAATCCTTGGCTTTAACTCGTGAAAATACCAATTGACTATCGCAATTCCATTGATGCTAAATAACAGGGGTAATAGTTGATACAGCTTCGCTAAATGAATAAGAATGTTTAAAAATACTATGAAATTTATAGAAAGTTACCGGTTGGATGAGTAACTGGACGGATGGGCGAGGTTATGTTAGATTGATTTATTGATTGCTTGATTGATATATGGATGGAGTTGATCTGAATTGCTTATTTGATTGATTGACTGATTGACTGACGGTCGGACGGAAGAGGTTGAATTGGATTGATTGACGTACGGAAGAGGTCAATTTGATTAATTTGTGGACGGAGAGATGGTTGGGGTTGGATTGATTGATTTGACGGATGGATGGACGGAACAGACGGGTGGACAGATGGAAAGATGTGGATGACTGAAACAGAATTAGACAGATAGACGGATTCCTAGATATTATATAGAAGAATATATTATATAGTCACGGAAACATCCTTTTGATGTCAAGGATGCAAGAGAATCGATTTACTTGCTTTTTATATAACCGAGAAATATAGTCGAAAATGTTGGCTAAATTTAGGTGCAGAAATTTAATTTCTCTATCGTTTCGTAACTATTTACAAGTCCAGTTCTCGTGATAGCATCACTCTAACCTAGGAAAAGTCATCTGCTCTGTTTGGACTGTTATGCTTGGTTCATTTGTTTAAAGTAGCAATGCATAACAGACCTAACAGAGTAGACGAGCCTCTTACAGCTCGGGCGATGGTTCCCTGAGGATGGGGCATTTGAAAAAGTTCGCAAGCGTTTGAGAATTTAAATTAAACGAAAGAATGGTTAAAATTTGTAGGTGGCCATAGAGACAGACTACGTGGTGTTTTCTGTGGGTTCTTAACTTTTCTCCATTCGAAGAGAAAATTGAGTTGTTAAAATTATAAAATAAAATAAAAACTTCCAGTTTTTTAACAATGCGGCAATGTGTGAAATCGATGTAATTTTACTAAGCTAGTGAGCTCCTTATGAAGTATTTTTATGTATAACGTATTATTGTGTCACTCGTTAATCCGCTTACAGAAATCGTAGTTTAGCAAAAAATAAAAATAAAAAAGCTTTGATTTTAAATTAGTAACGACCAATTAAACATGAATAGAGGTACATCATAAGGTTTCATTTGGGTAAAATGTTTGTTACACAACGAATTTTCATCTTGTTCACTATTCATCTCGTGCACTCAAAACGTAATTATCTCTCCTTCCTCTGATGCATTAGTCCGAAAAGGAATCTCCTCTTTAAGTGGTTCTCTAATCAATTCCTCTGACAAATGAAGATGCTTTTAAAACCATTTGATTGTGTCCAAAATGTTGCTGCATACAGATGAAGCACTGCTGGGATTTTTCGCCAAGATAATAACAGGTAAAGAATATAAAGAAGACATAAAAGTCCCCTTGAAAATAGCTGGTGTAAAAGAGGAAGGGAGAGGGCTTTTATGGAGAGATCGTAAAACCCTTTTTATTCCTACTCATCATTGTTGATTAAATTTGTCATGGCAACAAGTACAATAGTTAGTCGCTAACTTAAGAGTAATTTTGTTTACTGCTTCAACTTCTAACAAACAATGAATAGATGTAGGTTATAGTTCACATGATAAATTCCTCTGAGCTTTATAGTTCTTTTGCTTAACATGAAGCTGCACTGAGGATAGAGTCCTTTTACTGTTGCTCCAGTTTTGAAGTTTTAATAAATTACACGTTGCTTTTATATCACGTGTAGGAGGAATTATCGATATGCAATAATATCGTCGATTCAGGAACATACATTTTTATTTTATGTTTATAATAAATATGTGGGCGCGCGGTAGCGTCGCATTTAAGACATAACGCTGCAAGCCAGAAGGTACCGGGTTCGATTACCGATGGGTTCATGGATTGGATTTTTACTTGATCTACTTATTCCAGCCGTACTATGGCACTGAATCTACTCGGAAGCTAACAGAAATAAGTACCAGGGATATTTTCTTGCTGGTAAAGGCGGTTGGCACGTAGGACTGACATTTCTACCGCTATTAAATGCCGATTGTCTAAAGGTGGGAGTCTTAACCTCTTGTCACCCTCTGGGCCGATTTGGCCTGTCATGGGGGTTGACTTTACGTTACTTTATAATCAATTCAACCGTATTAGAATACTACAATTAGGTTCGAAAAATGATATTGCACTAATTTTTATAATGATGATGATGATGATGATGATAATAATAATAATAATAATAATAATAATAATAATAATAATAATAATATTATTATTATTATTATTAATAATCACATCTGTGGAATAACGTTTAGCGCGTCTGTCCGAGAAACCAGGTGGCCCGGGTTCGATTCCCGGTCGGGGAAAGTTACCTGGATGAGTTTTTTACGGGGTTTCCCTCAACCCAATATGAGCAAATGCTGGATAACTATCGGTGCTGGACAACGGACTAATTTCACCGGCATTATCACCTTCATATCATTCAGATGCTAAATAACCTAACATGTTGATAAAGAATCGTAAAATAACCTACTAAACTAATAATAATAATAATAATAATTATTATTATTATTATTATTATTATTATTATTATTATTATTATCTTTGAGCGAGACCAACAAATATCAATGACACTCGGGAGGAAATTAAACGTAGAATAAATATGGGAAATGCCTGTTATTATTCGGTTGAGAAGCTTTTGTCATATAGTCTCCTGCCAAGAATCTGAAAGTTAGGATTTATAGAAGAGCTATATTACCGGTTGTTCTGTATGGTTGTGAAACTTGGACTCTCACTTTGAGAGAGGAACAGAGATTAAGGGTGTTTGAGAGTAGGTTCTTAGGAAAATATTTGAGGCTAGAAGAGATGAAGTTGCAGGAGAATGGAGAAAGTTTCACAAAGGAGAACTGCACGCATTGTATTCTTCACCTGACGTAATTAGAAACATTAAATCCAGACGTTTGAGATGGGCAGAATATGTATTAGCACGTATGGGCGAATCCAAAAATGTATATAGAGTGTTAGTTGGGAGATAGAAGAGAAAAAGATATTTTGGGAGGCCGAGACGTAAATGGGAGGATGATATTAAAATGGATTTGAGGGAGGGGGATATGATGTTGGATACTGGATTAATCTTGCACAGGATAGGGATCGATGGCTGGCTTATGTGAGGGCGGTAATGAACTTGCGGGTTCGTTAAATGCCATTTGTAAGTAAGTAAGTAAGTGAACCTAATTTCATAGGTTTCGACATTTCTGTGAACAACACTGTTATTCTGTACTCTCGCGGAAAAATGAAAGAATTGATGACACACTTCAATTTAACTTGACAATTAACAACACAAGACAAGCGCCAAATTTAAAACAAATTTTGAAGGGAGATAGATCAGGCCTATATCTTAAATGTTTTAAATATGTAGTCTCAAAAGAACGCAGCACCTATAAATTTATATACCTGATCCTGTGTCAATTGACTCCTTCATTGTCTGTTTCAATTGCAAGCCCTTAAAAGAGTAAATATTTATTTCTTTAAACTTTTATCATCTAAAACATTTGGGATTTCAACTTTCTATTTATAGATGATGTTGGGTGGAGACATAAAAATCCTCAAGAAGAAATTACGAATGACTTACCCGCAGTCCATTTTAAGCTACGGAAAGGTCCAAATTATGAAAACTAGACTTTACCCACCGTACAAGGAAGAATATTCTTTCACATTTTAATTAATAAATTTGGAATTATATCTGTCGTGCCTTTCAAATAATTGTTTTTAACAAATGTCAAGCGCAGAAAAATATGATTTACTTTATTATGGCACATTTAACAAACATAAACTTTTAATTTAGGCGTGTAGTTTCAAAATCAGATACATCACCTTTTTTTCTTTCGAAAATAGTTAATGATACATTTCATATCTTCTTATGATTCTCCAACTTCTATATCACTTTTATGCTCCAAAGCCAGATACATAACGTGGATTTGTATGACCAAAAAATAATGCTGGTTGCAAATTCTTGGTTCCCTGCAAACGTTTTTCCTTCATACTGAAAAATTATGTTTTGGTGATGTATCTGATTTTGCAAATAAACGCCTCGATTATTAAAAATTCTGACGTGGTACATGAAAACGGATTTCATTTTTGCAAACAGTATGAAATTCTGTTTCAGAAACACTTCTTTTTCTTTCAAAGCAACAAAACCCATGCAGTCCAGTGTTATAAGTCCTGCACTCTAGCCATTAGCTTCTTCAGTCCCGAATTTATATTTTTTTTTAAACTGAAAAAAAAAACATATATATATACATAATCATTCTAGGGTTCCAAAAATCTCAAATCATGTCTTCACAGAAAATCAAATTTTGGGGCAATTTTTACTCTTGGTGCCCCAAAATTTTAATTCTAACTTATAAATCTGGTATAGAAATGTTGCAAAAGTGATACTCTTCATTTCTATCAAATTTAATTATTCAAAAATTCAAAAGTATCCAAGATACTGCAAAAAAATTAAAATATAATTATGTATAGTATACGCTACAACAGGACCACCGTTTTTGAAACTACTATTTATATATTGTAGATTGAGTCAAAATAGTGAATAGTTCATTAAAACAGCTTATTCTACACTATTATTCAGAAATGTATTGAGGCTTATTTTAAAGTTTCAGATCTGTCGTTGGTCTGCTTTCATTATTTTAACTCTTCTATAAATGTTACAAATTTTTGTTGCTTTTTTAATTCCTTCGCTATTAATTTATCGATACTACAAGTACATACATTGAACAAGTAATAGAAGAATAAAAGTTTCGTAACCCCTGAAGGTTTTGATGAGATATGGAGGTAGGCAACAATGCACTATAGCTCTTTGCTCCCTTTCGTAGAATAAGTACGCCCGACACCGAAAATGTCAGCACGTGTTTACTAAATCTTATCCCGTGTAAGTATTCCAGAGTCCGCAACAGGTAATGGGAAGAGAAGGGCTTCTTCCAGTCAACTGAAATGACATAAATTGAGTAGAAACAAAGCAGATTGTTCGGGGAGGTTTGCAGCATTACGCTCTGTTGAACATGTTACTTATTGAGCCTTTCGCACAATAGACTTAACTAGTACAGAAAGTAGATAGAGAACAGACTTGCTTCCAAACATTGTATGAGATAAGGGGTCTCCATAGCAGATAACCGACCGGCTGTATTATAAGGATTCATAATGGAGAGCAGCAGCAGACTAAATGACTGCAACACTTGTTACGTTGCTCGAACTCACGGCGCTTATTAAGCGTGCATTGCCTTCCTTTCTATTATTAAATTAATGCCCTACAAAATAAGAAACAAATTTTACTTCTGCTAATTATAATTCTGTTTTCAGCTTATAGTTTAACCCCGGTTCACTGCCACTTTAATTGTCATTCTCAGTTTTGATTTTCGTAGATATTTGTAATGAAAACTAGGCACTTATACAACAGTGTCTCAGACTTTATTTCTATTTCATATTTTTCTTAGGATTTCTTAAATATACAGGGTGTAAGGGGTATAAGTGACGTCCTTTTCACAGTCGTCGGGGACGGTCTACAGCAGTGATGTCAAAGCAAGCGCATTTTTCTGACCTTGACGTCGTGCGCGGGCATCAAGCGCTAAGTATGGAAAGAGGAAGGGTTGTGTATATGAATAAGCAGCCTGTTGGATTAAGAAAACAGTGGTGCACAAACTTCAAACGGAACGTGAAATTTTATGTCGTTATTTTTATATAGCATCTTTCTGTTTGATATTATCTTTATTATCTGTAAAACAAAAGTACTAATACAAATTTCTTAATATTACAGTTGTGTTTTAAACGTTAATAACATAATAAAGAGTTAACGAGGAATATTCACATCAATTCCGAAGTAGTACAACTATACTGTACTAAATGGATGAAATAAGCTACATCATTCGTAAAGAAAGTGATATCCCCCCCCCAAAAAAAAGATTGAGTATGATATAAGTTAGAATTGATATTGATGATATCTTTAGCCTTATAAAAGTAATCAATAAACTAATCAAAACAATATTACAGTACAAAGCAATGTTCCTAGGTGCTGTAAATGTTTTAAGTGTAACTAATATTTCATAACAAAACTCTTATCGCATTATGCTTTTTTTAAGGTAATACTGGTGAGCAACTTCCTATTATCAGAATATTAAATTATTTTCTCAAAATGTGCTGACATTTTTACAACATATGGGCACATATCTTTTGCTTATGATGTAAGAGTAGTTGCTTTGTTAATTCATTTCCTTACAAACAATTTCCATGCGAATATTTTCAAAATTTTCAGTACACTATCTTCAGTAATAGGACGTATTTACGGTATATTAGATTTACAAAATCATTCTGTAAGGCTACTAAATAAATAGGCCTATATCTGAAATTTTCACTTTTCTATAAAACAAGTTGAGAAAATATTTCTTTCGAATAAAAAAATCAAACTTGTGAAAAATGAATATTAAAATTAAAACTTACATTCTAATAATGCACTTATACTTCTCAGACAAATGTAAAAATTAACATGGATACAGTTTTAATAAGTTCTCTTCCCTCTATCTATTGAATCAGTGCTGGCCATCCCTGAATATAGCTCGATCAAGCGGCATATACTACCTCTATCGTCTGTCTCTTTCCTTTCCGCTGTAAAGCGCTCAGGCTCTCCAGAGCTCTAAAGCGCGCGCTTGCTCCTACGGGCATCAATTGATATCACTGGTCTACAGGATCAAAAATATCCATACAACACAGGTCAAAACTTGATAGTTTTCCCAGAAAAATAATTATTTTCTTATTTTATTTGCGTCATACTACTTATATCGTTAGTAAAATTACGAAAACAATTACATCAGTAGGTATATATAGTAAATAGTTAATAATAGTTTAAATAAATATTTGTGTGTTCTATTACGTTTTCGTGAAATTAAATAAAAATTCATGCTTAAATTTGTTATATTCTGGTGTGAGAGACGTGGCAACGTTCAGAAGGCTGTACTCTGCACAGACTAAAGTACGAGTCAGCTGAGTTCAATCTCCCTGTCCATAGCTCTACTGCAGAGCGGATGACATTTTAGTACATGTTATTCGATAAACAACTTACAATGTCATTCACAGTTTAGGAATATCATATTTAAGGCCTATTAATTTATAGAGAAAGTCGTCGTAATTCAAGTGAGGCAAGAAGAATGTACCGTCAACGTTTTCCTCAAAGAAGGTTACCTAATCGGCGAACTTTTTTAGCAGTTTCTCAACGATTATTAGAAACTAGAAGTCTCTTACCCCGTTTCGACAATCACACAATCAGAAATTTGTTTAAAAATAATACTGCTCTACGGAAGCGAGAGAGATTAAAATGTTGGATTAGAAAAAAAGCTCGTGAGATTTTGTGCAGAAAACCATTATTATTTATTCTTTAGATGTACAATAAAAATGGAGAAATATTGTTACATAAAATGTAAATTTACCATAATGTTCTATTAATGAGATTGAAAGTTTGTATTTTCTGCTCGTTTTATGTAAACAACAGTATTATCATGGTCCGCTCCTGCATTAGAACAGAGCATCTGTACCGGTTTGTCTGTACCCATTTGAGCTGTACTGTGTGCTTATAAACCTACTCCTCCCTATCCAGCAACGTTGCAAAAGGTATAATATTTTAAGCTTTAATAATTAGTTAAATATTGCAGTTAGAAAAAATTGTAAGGAGATTTATTTCTTCCTTATGACACGAATAATCATAAGTTAAAGTAATGGTACTTACATCCCTTACACCCTGAATAATTAGACTGGAGAAATAATAATGCTGAAACTGATCTGGAAAGAGAAAAAGAATTTGGTTGAATTACTGGCTAAAAAGAAACCGCTTACTGAAGAATGCACTGGAAAGAATGGTGAATAGGAGAAAATTTGGGGGTAGAAGAAGTTATAAGATGATAGACAACATTAAGATAATATGGATCACAAGCGGAAACTAAGAGGCAGGCGGAAAAAAAGAAAGATTGGAGCATACTGTATTTGCAGTGGAAGATCTGCCCTTGAGCAGAAAACTATGAATGAAAGAATGAGACTCACACCTCTGTACTGTACATTCACAATCATTATGCTAGACTACGCTAGACTAGACCAGACTGTAACAGATTAGATTATGACAGAGCAGAATATACTAGACAAGACTAAATTTGACCAGAGCAGACAAGACCCTAGGTTATATTAGACTAGAGGGAAATTAGGCAAACAATACTACATTGGTCCATACCTGATTAGACGAGACCGGACAAAACAACACTAGTCTACACCACGCTATAGTAAAGAACATGGTGAAAAGAGTTGCGAGACGATCTAAAAAAAAAAAAACATCTCTTTACCAACATGCATTTTGTATCGTATTTAGAAATATAAACCTAAACATGATCAATGAACCTGATATCGCACTCAGTGAAGATTCTCCTGTCGTTTTTATTCCTAGATGGAAGGAGAGTTGCGGCGAAAGAATCATACAGATTAATAAATGTGTATAGTATTTGTGGACCTGGAAAAGGCTTTTGACAGCATGTATTGGAGTATTCTTACGGGGATCCTGAAGACAATTAATTGGAATTGGAAAGAAAGAAGTGTGTGGAGTAATCTTTACTGAACTAACAAGTCAAAGTCAAGATAGGAGAAGAAAATTAATGTCAGATGGAATTCGAATAGGGAGAGGAGTACCACAAGGATGCCCTTTATCACCTACCCTGTTCAACAGCTACTTGGAGGATTTCGTAAATAATGTTTTCAGAACATGGGAGGAGCAATAGTACCAGATTTGCTGATGATGTGGTGTGTTTAGCAGAAGACGGGAATGATACCAAGGAATATGCTAGCGGAGTTAAATGACAACTATGACTATTGTGGGATGAGGATAAATGCAAACAAGACGAATACCATGATTATCGGAATAAAAATAAAGAAGGTAATAAACATTCCAATTCGAAATGAGGCAGTAAAACATGTAGACAGCTTCGTTGGGTTATATTATAAGTAGTAACATGAGCTGCCGCCAAAAGCCAAAAGGAGGATAGAAATTATAATGGAAGCTTTTAATAGAAAAAGTAACAACTTCTGCGGACTTCTGGAAAAAAGAATTAAACAAAATACTAATGAAGTACTTTGTGTGGAGTGTAGAATTATATCCGGCAGAAATATGGACTTTACGAGGAGTGAAGAGAAACTATTAGAAGTGTTTCAAATATGGATATGGAGAAGGATGGATATTGTGAAATGGAGAGTCAGAATAAGAAATTAACCTGTGCTAGAAAGAGTGAGT
This sequence comes from Periplaneta americana, assembly GCF_040183065.1. NCBI lineage: Eukaryota > Metazoa > Arthropoda > Insecta > Blattodea > Blattidae > Periplaneta > Periplaneta americana. Next base: position 44,218,050 of record NC_091133.1, read on the forward strand.
GAAGAAAGAATAATTCTGAAACCGATCATGAAAAAAAAAATAGCTGAGTCAGTAACTAAGAAGAAACTCAAATCTAGTATTTCAGGTAAAGCTCCCTGTAAAACAGATTTGAATAATTTCAAGGGAAAAATTGTTCTGGTGCCGGGTATCGATCCCGGGACCTCTGTTGAACGTACCAGCGCTCTACCAACTGAGCTACCCGGGAACTCCACCCGACACCGTCTCACCTTTTCCCTTTATATCCACACAACTCGCGTGGGCTGACGAAATGCTAGAGACCCACATCGAGTGCACATAATCTCTGTGTGACTTGGAATTGATGCAAATGAGTAATATATACGTCACTGTGTACAGTTACCCTTAAAAGGAATGAGACGACTCTTGGTCGTCGGAAGTTAAAGTTCTACAGAGCGGTTCACTCGATATCGACGTAACAATAAATACCATGACATAAACAACAAGAATTGTTACAAGGACCACAACAAGGACAAGGACCAGAATAAGAATCACAAAGAAGATAGCGATTTAAGGCCACGATTTCACAACATAGCTCGAGTCACAAAATATCATTGCTTCTCTGTACCGAATGGCAAACGCCTGCTATGGGATCTACATTCTGGACTGGTGCTGTCACTGTCTTGTCTCGGTAGCTCATATAGTAGCGTGTCGGTTCTACTATATAACCGAAACGTCTCGTGTTCGATCCCGGGTAAAACTTTTTTTTATTGAGGTGTAATTAATTTCTTCACAGTTCCTCGACTGTCTAATTTGTCGAAAAATGTGGAATAATTTATGCCCAAATTCTGGGTCTTACAAGTGGGCTGAACCTCGTCAAAAAAAAAATCTTACTTGGAAGTTAAAAGTATTCTTCCTCAAACAATAATCATAAGAAACAAAAAGAGACCTGTTAACTCAAAATCTTGTCCACATGCCATCAGCTTCTATTACAGCTCTAAGTCAATCCGGCATGGATGTCACGAGATTGTGGAATAGGTTCTGATCCCCGGCGAGATCTTCCCAGGTGTTAACAACTTGATTCCACAATTCGTCTCGATTTCGAGGGCGTCGGTGGGCATAGGTGGCTACTCTGTAGTAACATAAACATGGATTATCTCTCGGAACTTTTCCGTAAAAGTAAATTAAATTCACTCCTTGAAACTGACAACCTTAGTCGTAGCGTAATTTTCCTACCAGCATACAAGCTGAAGTAACACAGCCATTGATAAAAGTTTTGTACACAGAATTAGACTGAATTTCTATTCGACAGAATCTATAATCAATGGCTTTTCTGAACATGATAAACAAATCCCAAGTGTTTCCAATGTCACTGAGCAATTTCAAGTATCTAGTGATTATTTACATTTATGTCTACAATATGTATCTTGGAAAAACGTATATGATACTGGTACTACTGGTATTAAGGGTAAATGTATTGTATCTTTCACTTAATTTCAGAATCACTTCAGTGGATGTTCTCCACTCAATGTTGTAAAAAAATTCAAAAGTAAAAAAATGTAGATAACGCAGGGACTTAAAAATCTCATGTATTGAAAATAAGAATCTACATATATGTAATGAGTTGCAATGTAATGATCCTCATGTTCTTAAATACTACAAGAAGTATAGTGTAATTTATCAAAAATAATGAAAGAGGGAAATAGAATACATTTGAATAGAAAAGTACAAAATTCAGATAATGTAATTAAAGCTATTCGGAATATTATTAAAGTTAAACTTATAGATATTCTAAGAAAGAAAATATTTTTTCATTAAAACAAGTGATTATAAAGTAGAGGATTCCAAATCTATTGCAAATTCTTTTAACGTCTTATAGTATATGGTACAGAAATATTATTGACAACTTAAACATTAAAGATTTTGCAAAAGATACTGCAAATGGTTACTTAACATTTGCATTTAATAATTAGTATTAATATATAGTCAATAACTGCAACATTGCTTTTTCATTCAATCATAACATGAATAAAATTGAATGCACACTATTGGAAACACGTAGATAAAATAGTTAAAATCAACTGAAGGGGTGAGAGTGAAATAATCCAAAGCCACACTTTTAACAAAAAGTGTTTTGTGCGAGTGCATTTCTTACACATATGGGAAAGCTACTAATAACATATTGTAATAATTACTCAGCAAATGACATAGCCTAAGGACTCTAAACCTTTGTAAAAGTTTGTCTGTGTGGCTTAGGAATATTTTTTAATTTCATTTTAATTGTTAGTTTTTAATATATATGCATTTACATTGTATATGTGTGAGTATATAAATGCATTCACTAGATTAACGTTTATAATATTATAACTTGTAATTTTGTATTGTCTGTGATCAGTTTTAATTTCAGGACTTTGTAAAACTCTATTTTAACGTTACTTAACTATTTCAACATTATTTAGACAAAAAAAAATCGTTGACGTAGACTAAGAATCGAACTCGCTCTCTTCTACACAACAGGCAGAAGTCTTAGCGTCTGAGCTATTGAAACGACACGAAAGTTTTCCTTTCTGTGCGGAGTGTCGATCTAGTCATGAAGGTCCATTGTCGATTTTACTACACGATTTACGTATATATTTATATTTTATTTACGTAATATTATCATATTTTTTGCAGTATTTGAAGTGAATTTCGGAACTATGGTAGTAACAAACCAAATAGCCTGCATTTAAGTAACTCAATATTCGTTATCTTGTGTATCAGTCTCCGATCATGCGCAGTGTCTTACATCTGAGACTTAGGAATATTCAATCGTCTCATCCTTTTCCAGGGAAACTGTACGTTAACAGAAAACCACAATTTCAAGTCACACAGAGATTGTGTGCACTCGATGTGGGTCTGGCGTTTCGTCAGCCCACGCGAGTTTTGAGGATATAAAGGGAAATGTTGAGACGGTGTCGGGTGAAGTTCCCGGATAGCTCAGTTGCTAGAGCGCTGGTACGTTCAACCAGAGGTCCCGAGATCGATACCCGGCCCCGGAACAATTTTTCCCTTGAAATTATTTAAGAAGAAACTGTCTACTCAAGGATGTTCTGGGGGGAATGATGAACGTGAAAAATTACAGGGCAGAAGAAGATATCAGATGATAGATAACATTAAGATGCATGGACGTGTGCGTAGAGTAAGGAAGTTGGAAAATAGGGAATATTGCAGAATGCTGTGTTTCCAGTGAAAGACCTGCACTTTGATAAGGAACTATGAATGCATGAAATACAAACATCGTTGAACATGAATGTAATAAAAAAGTTTTAGTAGTTTTAAAGCAAAAATCATTACATAACTGTGGTAGGTAACTGTGCCTGTTTTTGAAAAAGTACCTTCTCAAATCTGAACCTTGTATTCGATATGTACACAGAGATATAATTTTCATATTCAATGAGATTTCTGGGTGTTGTTTCAGTGACAATCATAGGCGAGAAATTTAGCCTATTTTTCATAAATATAAGGTCGCAAATACGAGTATTATCAATTTAAGAGCTCCTTTACAAGGTCGATAACAATGATGTGAAGATCACACAGCAACTGGTATTGATCTTATTGGATGACAATTTATATTTAAAATTTAAATGTCTTGAACCATATACTAACAGGTGAAGTTTGTCGATTAAATCTTTCAGCAATACATATTTATGTATTTATGTTCATAAGCTATTATAGTTCTAATTGGGTAACATGAAAATAAATTCTAGTATAGTAACGCTATAGGTCGTGCCCCGGGCTGCACTCCCAAGGATCATTGGACTTGTCTTCAGAAACGTAGGATTCCTGTACTCCTCGAAATACCAGCGGCGACTAGAGGTGTTGGAACAATAAGTCGAAGATTTGTTAGGACAAATTATTAAGAACATTTCCAAGTGCAATATCGAAAGATGCTAGCGGCAGTTTACTACAAAATATTGAATGAAATACTAGGTAATATAAATTAAACTAACGCGTAAAGTACAAAGTCCTATAAGTGAGCTAACATAGTACGGGGAGAATATAGAGTCACAAAGTAAATTAGTTCGCAAAGTGAGCGGCGAATATAAGCAAACCAGAACTTATGTAGGTTAATGTTATGTTTTATTTATCGACGCTCGCAACTGCAGAGGTTATATCAGAGTCGCCGGATGTGCCGGAATTTTGTCCCGCAGGAGTTCTTTTACATGCCAGTAAATCTACTGACATGAGACTGTCGCATTTAAGCACACTTAAATGCCATCAACCTGGCCCGGGATCGAACCCGCAACCTTGGGCATAGAAGGCCAGCGCTATACCAACTTGCCAACCAGGTCGACTGAACTTATGTAGGAATCGACAGCAATTAAAGAATGTACTGTCCACCGTTGTGGCCGAGAGGTTAGAGAGTCTAACTCCGAACCCAGCGGTCCCAGTTCCATTCCCGGTCAGGAAGAGTTATCTGGGTGAGATTATTTCGGGGTTTTTCCTTCACTCCTATGGATGAATATAACGTAAATTTATCAGGCGACTTAAACCCTACTCATCTTCGCAACATCCTTTCCTCGCCCATCCTTTCCTTATCATCCCGTTTCTGGTTTTTCAGATCACTGTACCGGCGGCCTATCGAAGCTGCTGACTCTCTCGAACGGCATCCGTGGACTGTAGTTCAGCGATGTTGGATGGCTTCTGCAGTGGCACCCTAGGTGGACCTATTCGGGGGAGGAGTTCCGCTTCGGACCGACAGGGATGGTATATGGATTCTGTTGGCTCTAGGGAGTCGTGTGTTTAGGGCGGTGCGCGTAGGGGATCTGTGCCATTCAACTCATTCCATATCGAGGGTTAGCGCAATAGATCTCAATAGGTCGCAGTGCTGGGCTATCCGTGCCCCCTAAGTTTAATTTAATTCCATTGCATAGAATGTACTGGAATGCACTAAGAGACACAAGCGTCTTCATACGCGTTGCGTTAATGGCTTGCGGCAAGTGTTCTTTTGACATGGGAGGCATAAAGAGCCATAAGCTCTGATATACTCAGACCGTCTTAAGTTTACAGTACAATTTAAATTACATATTAATGCGCATATATTCCGAACCTTCAAGAACTATCTTAATGGAGCAGAGTCATTTTCCATATTATCATTATACTGTTCTTTTAAAAGATTCTAAAATCTCTATGATTAGCCTTATCATTTATCTCGATAAATGTCAGTTACTCTAAATGCTAGTCTTGTCCACCGCTGTGGAGTAATAGTCAGCACGTCTGGCTATGAAACGAGCGGGCCCAGGTTCAAATCCTGCTTGGGTTTTTTCCGGGGTTTTTCCTCAACCAATTGAAGAAGAATTGCTGGGTAATTTTCCGCATTGGACCTCGGACTCATTTCGTCATCATTCATTCAAATATAATCATCCATACGATAGCCCGGGTTAAGTTCACGGTGCGGTGTGTGTACTTGTACAAGAGCGTGGCCATTCGGCTACCCAGTCAGTCTCAAGAACAGGAGTGGTAAGCACAATACGTTTCAGATTGCAACGTAAGCCTTGGGATCCCATTCTATAAAGAAAAAAAAATCTTTTACTTTCATAATCCCATGTCTTTGACATATACAAGCATATAATTTTATTCTGGATAGTTTTGAGTGTTTCGTTAGGTCCGTCTGGAACAGTGGCTCCAAAACGTTTTGAAGACTCGACCCACTTCTGAGCAAGACTTTTGTTTGCGACCCCCCCCCCCCCCCCCAATACCAGTGTTTAATCTCAATCGAAAAATAGAAAATTTACCCATGTATGATACGAAATACACTTTGTTTTTGCGGACGCGCAATTAAATTTGTACAACTTTAAACAATAGGTTTTGGAGTATTTTTAGAAAAAAATTCAAAACAATTATTTATTTATTTATTTATTTACTTATTTATTTATTTACTTATTGATTGATTGATTGATTGATTGATTGATTTATTTATTTATTTATTTATTTATTTATTTATTTATTATGACAGTCACAGATGAATATTGTATTTGTTTTCACACATTTGCATTCAACTGGTTAAATTCGAAAAAAAAAAAATGGAGGAAGAGATATTTAAATAAGTACCTACCGGATTAATGTTGAAAGTAGACTTTTTTTCGCAGGTCGTAAACCAGTTTTGGATTAAAAGACTCTCTTAAATATTTTATAACATTTACAACCTTATATTTACGCAAAATAAAATTCTCGTCTATGATCACCATCAAAACAAAAGCGAGAAATCTTATTGAACTTGAAAACGATATCACTATGTGCAGGGTACAGATTTGAGAAGCAGCTTTCTGAAAAACGGGCACATTTATTACATTACATTTTTTTCCTAGGTAACTACTGAAACAGGCATTGGTTTTTATGCTCAACGTTATGTTTATGATTCTAAATGCAAAATAGATGTATGTTATGGTGTTCTTGTTTTCTTTTGTGAATCATCTCGCGACACCACTGAGCACTTTACGCGACCCACACTTTGGGAATCACTGGTCTGGAATATTCACTTTAAGCACTTTTTGAACATTCATTACAATTTGATAAGGTACAAAATAAGGCTTGTTGTTTAAAGACGTTTCACTATTTTATATTCTGGTGAACAATTGACTAACTCCTGTCTTAGGATTGATGTGTTTCCTCATATTAGTAGTAGTAATAATAATAATAATAATAATAATAATAATAATAATGGCTATATTTAACCGGGCAGAGTTAAAGGCCGTAAGGCCTTCTCTTACACTCAACCAGGATTAAAATTTGCTTACATGGTTGAACATGAAACTGGATCGGAATTAAGTAGTTACATTTTGATACAATTTAGGTACATAATGAGAATCAAAAGAGGTAGATACATAAAAATTTACCTCACAAAATAAAAATAAACATAGTGGAATACATATTAATGTTATTAGAATCAAATACGAATCACATAAAAACAGAAGCCGATAATTCAATAAAAAAATGTACACAGTAAAAATAAAAATAAAGACATTAGTATACATAGTACTTCCTGGGGCATCGATGCATTTCAATGTGGACACCCTATATCTTCAAACTTCCTACAGAGCCCAAGATTGCTTCTAGCTAGCACGGATGTCTGTGGCTGCAGGAAGCTGAGCCGGACTAAGTTTTCTGGTGTGGGTTATCTGCTTCTGAACCCATGTTTGTCAACGGCCGATTGTTACCGTGGGGAATGGGAGGGAACTAGCCGAGCTCTAGGAACCTAATTACAGCTAACTGATGTTATAGGCCTGTCGTGTGGCACACAATTAGCCCGCGCGGACCGTAAGGTGTGTTCTGTCTTGAAACTTGCAGGTGGGCGTAGCAGGGGCTCTGCCCCGGGCTCAATCATACCCGACTGTTCAGCGCAAGCCAGCCCTGTAAAGCAGTACAATCCGGAGCACGTAGGCCACCAGAGCGCCCAAGGCACAGAAGTGAGAATGCCAACTGGAAACGCTACGCTTTTACTCTAAACTATACCAAGTTGCAACACGAATACAATATATTTCTAAATTTGTAAGGTAACAACTTGTACTTAGAAATATAGTGTCGAGGGCACTTGACAACATACATTATATTATATAACGTTAAATTCTGTGACAGTGTGGGAAAATTTATGGCAAAAGTTCGACAGTTGAGGGTGGAACTGGCCGAGGGGGAGGGAGCCGATGAAGTAAGGGAAATAGTTATTTATTAGTGTTGTAATGAGTAATATTAACATTGAGCGAGTTAGGTAATTAGGGGATAATGCTCTTTTTGTATTTATTTTGTCTTTTTTTTTTTTCTATTTGCATTTTATTGAGTGTGTGTGTTTTTTTATGTATTACCTTTATATGTATTAGTTGAATTATTTGGTGCAGTTTCAATAAGGAATTGAATTGTATATATATATATATATACATATGTGTGTGTTTTTCACTGTGTGTTTTTTTCTTTTCATATCTTACATTTATTTTATTTTTATTATTTTTGTGAAATTTGGTACCGTATGAAGTTAGATTAGTTGTAGGCCCAAATGGTGATAATTAAGGATAACGGTAGTAATAATAATAATTGTTGTTTTACCATTTTATTATTAGTAGAATTACATTTGTTTTGAAGTTTTAAACTGTGCATAGTTATGGCACGAATAGCCGTACGGGCTCGTGCGAAGGATCTTGTGTGCACGAGTTTGTATAATTTATTATGCATAAATAAATGCACTTATCTATCTTAAAAATACTGTATCGAAGCTGATTTAATATACAGACTTGGATAAATTATTAGACTAAATTAATTATATGTTCAACGAAGCTGTATTTAGCTGTAGAAATAATGAACAAAAATGTGTTTTACATAGATACAATTAACAGAAAATTGATCCTGAAAGTTACAAATATTTCCCTTATTTTTTATTAACACGTTGATTTCGTCAGATATGCTGGAAACCAAAGTTTGACACTTTCTTTGAATATCAGCATCATTTCGCTAAATATCAGACAGTGCTTAAATGAGTTCATGTTTTGTTATAAGCCTCTTTTTGTTCACTTTCTTCTTCAGTATAGATCACAGATTTTCAATTTCGTTCATGTCCGGTCTTCTTGCAGACCATGGGAGAACATGTTCTGCAGTATATAATTAAAACACCAGTAGTACCAACATAGCTAGAAAAAATATGCTTAACCATTGGAAAAATATACCAGAAGATATAAACACTCATATTTACAACAATAGAGACTCTATGAATTATACTGATAGTTGATATGACGAATTATATTGTTTCCAACAAAAAGTTTTAGTCTAATAATTTGTCCACGTCTGTACTAGCATTCTCACAATTCATCTTTTCACCAATATTGCTTACACAATCACTACCCACACATATTAAGACCTGCTCTATCACCACTACTATCACCATCAGCCTCACTTTCACCACTTAAATTAGGAACGTTTGGAACGACAGTATGTTTATTTGTAATCATCCTATTCATTAGGTTAACATTCGGCTTGTCAAATGTGAGCGGTCTGTCTTTGTCATTGGTCACCATTAGCAATCAACAACAGTCAACATAACAGTGCAAAGTTTTTAGTTGCATCCCTAATTCGGAAATGAGGAAGCGCTGTTGTCAAGTTTAGGCAACAGTGAAACGGGGGAATTGTAGTAGCATTATCACATGTTGAATTGATGGGCCTGTTATGTATCATATTCATTGTTTTAAACTATATAATAATTCATATTGTATATTAGACCTAATATATATATATATATATATATATATATATCATTATAAACTTAATTACAGTAGAGTTTCGTTAATCCGAACAACTGCGCCAATACCTATTCGGATTACAAGATTTTCGGATTAACCGAAATATTTCCTGTAATGCAATGCATGCTATTCACGAGCGCTGAGAGACAGTGGTGGGGTGGTGGGAGTACTCTGTTGCAATTTTTAGAACGGCAACCAACAATTCATTTCATTACGACAACAGAAAATTACTGATTTTATGAGCATGATAGATGTGTAAAATTGTTGTAAGTACCCTTGAATGTGCTATTTTAATAATTTTCATGTAAAAGAAATTGAGTGAATTTACAAATTTTTATTTTTCCTACTTTGTACTATTACAATATATATATTTTTTTGTTAAAATAATTTTGTTCGGATTAACCTGATTTTCGGATTAACGTAGTTCGTATTAACGAGACTCTACTGTATGTCATTATAAAATTATAAAATTTTCAAAATTTATATTGGATTTATAGTTTGGGTTTTAAGCATATTAAACACTATTTAATCTGTATTCACTCTCAATTTTAAATTTATTTTTGTCTGTATTGGAATCCCCTCCTGAGCACGAGTCTTACTTGGTCTTACTCATTCAGGAGTGGGCTAGTTTATCTTTCATTGTATTTATTAATTTGTATTCATTTCAAACTTACTAGTAATAATAAATGAATAAATAATTAAAAATTAATTTCACAAAGTGACTTTCATTCGGAATAGTTCATTGTTAAGTCTCTTCTGTCTACATAGGACTATAAGCTACATAAAAATATTTTCGGGAACCTTAACTTTATTCGTTATATCTCATTTTACGCGAAAAAAACATAAAACTTTCATCTGAAACATGTTTCCTATTGCATCCCTAATATAATGAAAATGTTATGTTTTAATAAAAAAATCTCTTGAAGAAACGACAGTAGAATACTGCATAGATATTGCAACACCGAAGTCTTGCGGTCCCAAACAATCATCAGTCAATTAACTTATACATTATCGGCGGCACAGCGACGAGCGACAATGAAAACTCAAAGTGTACGCCGACGTTAACTCAATGAGTGGGACTATAAAACCTGAATAACAGAGGTCCTTTGGGTTAGTCATTTTAAAGAATTGTGTTGGTTTACTTGAAAAACAGAGGTCGTTTGGGACGGTCAGTTAAAAGGATCGTGTATTGGTTTAGCTACTCTATCTGAATAACAGAGATTGTTTTCCTTGTATTAAACAGATAATTCCCAATTAATATAAATTCACGGGTAACTGCGATTGTATACTGCAACACAGAATAATTTATGATTTTTAAATGACATTAAAGTAAAACCTAATATTTATGCATAGGAACGAAAAAAAAAAAAAAAAACTTGCCATAACGTTTTATCTGAATTTTTTTAGGCTGTGGCGATCATATAGATACAAAAAAAAAAAAAAACTTGCGTTAGACCGATTTCAAACTTCAGTGTGTCACTGCAATGGAATGAAAAGATCTTCATCGGTGATTAAAATAATTGTTTGATTTTGAAAATTAATTGTATTGGATAAATACATGTAATATTATTGCCACACATTATGTATTACAGTAACAATTTTGTTTCTTAACTTTTTATGTCAGGACATTTTCAATTCACTATTACACTTTTACTACGCCATAGTACTTTTGACCAATAAAACGATAGGAAAGGACGTATTTCAACCAATCATGGCTGCTTATCGCACAATTTTATCACGTCCCTAGCATTTGTTTAATTTTATCGCGTCCCTAGCATTTGTTTCTTTGTTTGCCAACATTTCAAACTGCGCGGGTCTGGCGTCAAAAAAAAAAAATTACAAACCACTCCAGTCGATGCACAGCAGTTTCAAATATGACTCGCATTGGCATTCAAGAACAAGAATTAATAAAGATCACTGGTCATACCTATGCATATTCCCTGAAATCCTATTTACAAATAAATGAAGAGCACCATTCGGAAACCCTGAATAAGTTGAATACAGCATGTAGACCTACATCAGCGAGTTCCACTTCTTTTACGCACACGTCCAATATAACATCAACTGAACCACCAACCACTAAAGCATTCAAATTTGAAAATTGTACATTCAATAATTATTCCTTTTAAAATTATTCATATTTATTTTTATGTCATCGTCGTTAATTAAAACTTTTCTAACACTTGTAAATATTATTTAGCTTATGTTATAGCTTCTGCTATATGATATTATGGATAGTCACGTATCAGAGATTGTTTAATATTAAGATTTATTGAAAATCATCTGTCAAGTGACGTTGATTACTGGGATTCCGGATAATTGAAGTGGAATTCAACTGTTGTAATAAAAATGAAACTGAATCAACAAAGCCTTCTTGGCTAATAACACTGCGATAGTGATCTAGATCGAGAAGGCATTGCCAGTAATCGTCTACAGAGTTCAATGAAGATTCGATAGTTGGCAAAACTGATAGCAAGATAACAACTAATCATAGCACACTACTGCCATCTAGCATGCATCTAGCGTAATATTTGTAATGTTGAGATGGTACAATAATACATTTGAAGACAGCTGTATTTTCGTAAGTCAATTAATGTTTTATTGTATTGCAGTACTTCGTTACTTCTAATCTTTATATGCTATCTTCTAATCGTGTAATAGTCAATTAAATCCCAATCGAGTTTTGATTTTCTCTAGATAAATCAAAACCTCTAGTGAGATTACTGTTGATAATAATACAGTAACATGTACTTTTAAATTATTCATTCTTATTTCGTTTTTTTTTCTCCTCCCGTCCAAGGACATTTTAAACTTCCGCGGGCTGGGGTCTTATGCGCTTGCTTGCCGAGGGCTCAACAACTGTAGTAGGGTGCAGTAAACTGTAATTCCAGATAAAATCTCGTCTCGTAACCCTTTTTTCTAACTCATCGGATCACTGTGAATACCGAAAAATATTGAGCATTGGAAAAATAGCAACTGTAATTTTTATGTAAGATTGGTGGAAAATATAACTAAATTAAAAAAAAGTGTTATAAAAATCAATGAAAACTGGAGAAAATCTACTTTCAATATCCCCAGAAATATAAAAAATACTTAGTGGACAAAATTGGCAAAACTACCAAAAATGCATCATAAAAATTACAAAGTTTGTTTTGTTAAAATATAAAATGTAATTATAGTAAAAGGATATCGTTTTAAAGTTAAAATAAAAAATAAATATTATAAATAAATTAAGCTTCCTTTATGAAAAGGTTGCCAGATTTGACAAAGCGTATTACATATAATTTAGAAAAACACATAAATGTAAAATGATTTACATTTGAAACGGTTAGGGAATCGAATAACAAAACGTCAGAAATATTTAGACCTAATCAGCGTTTGTGCTCATTTGCAGTTAAGAAAGGGATAATAGTATGTCATATACCGCGAGAAAAATAATAGTACGGATTTATTGGCATTGATAACTAAACCAATAGCCGTCGGTTAAGATAACTTGAAATTTCCATTATCACTTCCATACAAGTGATTTCTCAGCATCTGAACCGATCCTTTGAGGGCACTAACGGCTATTTCCTTCACAGTGCTGTTTCTTAGCCGCAGGTTTTTACGTTTGTTGGCATAGGAGGAAAGTACGGTACCTCGTGCTCCCACCAACTGACCTATTACTTCAATGCGGGACAGGCTATATTTGACATTTCGTCAATAACCTTCCTCTATTCATCATGATACGAAATGTGAGTAAAAGTCAGAGGTAAGAAATAACGTGGAAGATCTTAAAAAAATAGTTTCAATAGAACTAGTTAAGTAGCCCGGACGGCAGCGCGTTTACGTAGTTCTACTGGTCCGAGACTGTATTGGGGCGTTGTTTGAATCAGAATTGTACTGATTACGAGGTCTTCTCCACCATGAGCCTGTTTCACAATGTTTATAATCTTCGTAAATTGTAAACTTTGTAAATTGTAAACTTCTGGTTTACAATCTTTATTTGTTATGTTGAACTTTACAATGAAAGTCAAATCTTTATAAATTAAATTTTGCGCATATTACAAGTATTTCGTTTCACAATGAAGGGTAATTTTACAAACATGTGAACTTTACTTGTAAATTTAGCACATTTTCTACAACAGCTCTCAAATGTGTAAGTTTGATATTATAACAAATTGTGAATAAATACAATAAAGATATATTTATTAAATTAATTTTTGACTCAGACGAAAATATTGAATTTAAGCCTAATCAAACAAAGACGTATACGTAAAATTTTCCGGCCAAGTATTAATAACACGTTCGTATCATTGTATGAATTCTATGAAAGGTTTCCAATAAGTCCCGTGCTGTAATTCAGAATACCGCGTAAGTAGACTGTATTTAATAAATACTCGCACTTAAAAAAGAAGTTCCCTGGACCAAAAATAAATAATTCAATAATACAATAACGACACTACTTACCCGGCATTCTGAAGTCGTTTCGAGTACCGTTTCACTGGAATCTCTCCTACAAGATATGGGACATCACATCCAAAAGGGAAAAGTGGTACCCTAACCTCAAAGCGAGAAGTGTATTGTTTTGTACTGGTTGTATACTAGCTGTCAGTTCCGTGGGTTAGCAGATAAGCACGGAATTTCTAAGATATCAGTGTGCAAAAGTGCCCACAGGGTAGTTTATGTTGTTAAAAGAATTAAATTCGAGGCAGGTTTTTGATCACCAAAATGTTATTTACTGTAGCACAAAATTTTTATGCTGCTGCTGTTATCACTATTGTTTGTGAGGTTATGGATGCAACATTAATAAATACTGATGAACACGAAAAGAACCTGAATTTGTGGTTAGACATTGTAATTATTTTATCAATTGCATATTTGTACTTGGAACAAATCTGTTATTTACTTATTTGACTGAATTTGCCGCTAACCTTGGTCATTTAAGTAATAGACGTATTGTAAAACTCGACCAATCACATCACACTAAACTCCATTGTCGTCAATATGTGACCCATTGAGCGAAAAGGGACTTAAAGTAGTAAAAGGAAATTTTACAGAAGAACAAAATAACGAATTTGCGGTGTAAAACCTGCATTTTTTATGCTTGACATCTTGCGCTACCTGTAGGCTTTTTTACATACTAAACTACGACATAACAAGCTACATAGTGCGTCGTCTTAAATACCTAAATCTTTCTTATAGTTGCTAAGGAAACAAATGAAAACTCTAATTGCATTTTTGTCGAAAAGAACAAAATGTAATATCAACATTCAATAAGTAATATATTAAAAACTATAGCACCTAGAACTATGATTTTTTTCAATGCTCAGTACCTCATCTTCTTTTTGAAACCACAAAAAGCAAAAAAAAAATGAAATAATCCGACTTTGGGTCCCATTTCCAGCATATATATATATATATATATATATATATATATATATATATATATATATATATATATATATAATTATAAATACTTTTAATTTTTTAAACAATACTTTTTATTTTTGTTGGTGAAATATGTCAACAAGCTTAGAATAATCTATTTTAGTACAAAATATAAACATTATGTATTGATAGTGGTAAAAATACAGCGACTTTAATTCTGCTCCTTAGCTATTTTTGTAAACTGTCGTTGGCGATATTGTATAACCAATAATGCTTATATGTAAATTTCTTTAGCTGATTTTGTTAAGTTCGTCAAACTTCGCAAATTAAGAAGATAGCATTGTGAAACACAGTGTACAAGCATTTGTAATCTTTTACATGTTTGTAAATTGTCAATTTGTAATTTGTTAGAATTTTGGAACAGGCCCCTGGAAGGCAAATGTCAAATCATCAATGATGGCGAATCCTAAGACTCGTCTCGCTAAATACCATCCCGTCCTCGCAGTTGACATAGATTCATAAAATAACTGATAAAATATAATCAAAAAAAGGCATCGGTGCTATGAACACATTGTAAAACTTACCTGTTCCATAAACCTGAATTTACGACTGAAAAGTGTACTATATAAACCAACATTCATTTATTTCATTCATAGTGTTCTGCACAAGGGCACGTCTTTCACTGCAAAGTCAGCTTTCTCCAATCTTTCCTATTTTCTGCCTTCCTCTCTGTCTCGCATATGTTTCATATATCTTAATAAACAAAATTAAGTATACGTATCGATCCAAGAATAGCGAGCACGTCTGAGTCGAGCTGGACGCTGTGTAGATGCAAGAATGAAGGAACTTCAAAGAAAGAAATATTAGAAACAGAAGAGTTTAATATGCTTTAAGCCCAGTAAAAACATTGTGAAACCGCAAATATACTCTAGAAAATACACAATACACATTTTAACCCAATACTCGAATATTAGATTTTGTTCTCACTCTTTTCGCCGTTTCCAGCAATCCGTGCATTGTGGTCGGATCTGATAAGCAATTCACTGTCATATGCCCTTCATTATTGTTCCATTTCAATGGTTCTCACAGTAATCAACTTGACGAAGGGAACTATTTTGCAGGAGATATGAGCGTTTTCAGTGCCCTAGACGTTACGTAAGTTGGTTTCATAACTCAACCTCAGCCGTGAAGACGTCCTCATTAGCATTCAAAGTACGCCTGTCGCGCAGACAAGGAGCAGTTTCAAGTAATAACAAGCTGAAAATTGCGACAGCGCCCCGTCAGCTGACCTCTACACGAGTTTGAAATAGAAATTTCTTAAAGTTGCAGCGTCGCTAATGCCTTGGCACCGAGATCACTTTGCTGTGCAAGAACGTGTACGTTTCATATTTGCAAGTTAATCGATTTACGCCAGCGATGCAACAAGCTTAAACCTGCGAAGTGCATCTTAATATGTTTCTAGCCATAGTAAAATTAAAACAAGACTGAACTTTAGTGCAAAGTTTCAACTGTTGACAATGATATTATAGAAAGTATGTAAATGACGAAAAATTTTCTGGGATCGCTGTTAAACACCTTTCTTGACAAAGTTGTGTGTTGAGAGGTCTGTTTTACAATATTTATAACAAAATTCTTGTAAACTATAAATTGTTTAGAAATTGTAAACTTCTGTTTCACAATCTGAGTTTTTTAAAGTCTTCTTTACAGATGGAATTTTGCCTACTTTAGAAGTGTATGTTTGTAATGTATATATGTATGTATGTATTTATATATGTATGTATTTATGTATGTATGTACTGTATAGTATGTATAGTATGTACTGTATGTATGCATGTGTGTATAGTATAGTATAGTATAGTATAGTATATTTATTTATTTATTTATTTATTTATTTATTTATTTATTTATTTATTTATTTATTTATTAACCTGGTAGAGATAAGGCTATCAGACCTTCTCTTCCCCTCTACCAGGGGATTACAACTACAATATTAAGAATACAATCCAATTTTAATTACAATTAATATTAAATTTACAAATACAATAAAAATGAAAGTACTAAAAGATTAACTGATTAATAAAAGCTAGACAGTATATGTATGTATGTATGTATGTATGTATGTATGTATGTATGTATGTATGTATGTATGTATGTATGTATGTATGTATGTATGTATGTGCGTGCGTGCGTGCGTGCATGATAGTCTTCATTCAGAAAATTTTGATACAATATTACATATGTAGAATATTTTTAAATGAATAGGCCCCATGTAATTTTAATTGTAATTAAAGTTAGTAGAAATTATGAGTTGCTGTCCAAGAATTTGTGTTGTATAAACCTTGCGGTCGCATGACAGAAATCGGTAGCGCTGCTGTGTGCAGATAAAAGTGTCGCTTAATGGTAACGTTTTAAATTGGACGCACTATCTTCCTTTCGGCATGAATAATTTATGTATATTCATATTTCACCCACTTCTCCTGTTCAGAACTTTAAACGATCGTTGTAAACACACATCACGTGATGAAATGCGAGGTTGTATTTTAACGAGTTATGAGGTCTAAATCTAGATTCTTTGATATTGAAATATTAACCTCTTGTTTGTCATTTCAATAGGACGTTGTAATCCTGAGTAGGTCTAATTGTTTTCTCCATCTTCATGTCCATCGAATAATGAAGAAGTCAAAATGTTGAAGTGTTGTAATTAAATTTGAAAAGAATATTCTTTTTTAATTCACATCTCATTTTATTTACGAATTTTCACGATGTAAACTTGGTAAATAGCTCGTTCTATATTTAACGACCTAATTAACTATAAAGCTCTCCTCTTATGACAGGTGAAGATAACGTAACTATTTACGAATGAATATAACAAGAAAAATCGAAAACTTGCGGAAAATTACGCCCGGAATTCCTATAAATGTTCGAAGGAATGCGAGGGTGGTAACTGTTGTTTAATTGTGGGTTCTTAGACGACGCAATGTGGCGAGGACTCCATAAAGGTATTCCTAAAGATAGAAGAGGACAAGGAAATGCATTTAGGAACTACATAAACGTTAACCGTATTACTACAGTACAACATATCTTCATTGATAGAATTCAATCTTGATTATAACGCGTAAGGAACTGGTCGAATGGATCCATTTATGACAATCATAGCCGATGATCACGGCGATGATTATAATGATTTGAAGATCATACTGCTGATTGCAGAAGAATGTGATGATTTTGACCTGAAAATGACAATGATGAAGATGATGATGATATTAATAATAATAATGTTAAAAATTATAAGGTTGAAAATCAATATTATGATGAAGTTGAAGATTAAGATAAAGAAAATATGATTAAGAAAGGTTGAGATTTTGAAGAAGGAGATGATTATAATGATGATGGTGATGATGATGGCGAAAATAACCCAAATGAAAATGGCGAGGATGGAAATGATGCTATTGCAAGGGATAGAAATATTGATAAAAAATGATGAAGGACATGATGACGATGGCGAAAGAGATGAGGAAAATTATTGCAAAGAAGACGGAATTGATTATGCATTGATGTTGATATAAATGAAGAAGATATCGTTTCTGAATATGGGTATCAGGCTGATATTTGTGATTAGGATTATGGACATGATTATGATGGATATAACGATGGAACAATGATGGAGATATTGACGAAAATGATGATGCTGCTGGTGGTGATAAGAGAAGTCAGTATCATCTCTTGAAGATAAGAGTTGGTGATGATGGAAATAATGATAATGGTGATGATGACTGATGATAATGTCGAAAGTGAAGTTTGATGATTTGTGGTGGTGGAAGTGATGATTAATGAAGTTAAAGATAAAAGTGATGGTAATGATGATCAAGTTGATGAAGAAAATACTGAATTTCGTATGATAATGAAAATTATGATGCTGGTGGTAGTGGTGACGATTATGATTAAGATAGAAACGAATATGTTGTTAGTGAAGATGGAGATTATGCTGATGGTTGTAATTAGGAAGCGGAGATGATTATAATGGTTACGATGGAGATTACGATGGGGGTAATGATGTTAATGAAGATGGAGGCGAAAATAATGCTAAGACATTGCAAGTGAAGGTGATTTGAAGAAAATAAAGCTAGAGGTGGTGGTGATGAGATGATGAAGATAAAGATGAATAAAAAATAATGGTGACAAGTATTCTGTCACTATCTGTACAATTAATTGTCTTTGAGTGCATGGTAACAATTCAGTTTTACATGAGATATTGTGTTCCGCATTCACAAAGATATCTGTAATTACTATTTCTTTGTGATTTTACTTGTAAATATATCTTTGTGACGTGACATGAACATTCAAAGGAAAAACTGTTGAGCTGAATGTTTTCTTACATATTCAACAAACTTCGCACCATCTGATAGTCAATCTCTTTATTGTTTTGACGTATGCAACTGTTTATTAATATCAAAGAGGAAAGGAGGGGTTGAAGAAACGAGGGTGACGCTACAGAATATATTACACAAGTAGTTTTTAGTTGAAAAAAAAAATAGTTGACGTCTGTAGATGAATTACTTTTAAATTACGCTTTCCTTTACTCATTTCACGAGCATTGAAATATGTAGCAAAACATTGTGAGGGTGCGACTAACTTCCAGATTTTTCTTTCATTCTTCCTATATTTTTGTGATGGTGGAAACGAAGTTGCAAAGGAACACAAGAGAGGAAGGAGGGGGAAATGTTCTCAAAGAAGATGAATTACTTCGTAAAGCACACGTGCGGAAAGCAATCTTTTTTTAAGCGTGAAAAATTTCATTAAAAGGGGGTAAGAGTAAGAGTGAGAGAGAGGGAGGGTAGGGTGCGTTGGGCGGTGGAACGCCATAGACTCGTCTCTACCCTGCTGTAAACTAAGCTACTGTCAACGCGCCATTACTAATGTGGTGTTCCATGTCTAGCTCGGTACAGGCTAATGGTCCCTGCCCGCTCGCCCAATTAAACGCAATACATCATTTGAGGCATGTACACTCGTAAGTGATTAAGGCAAACAGTGCTGTCGTGTTCGGTAACAAAGCTTCCGTACATACCTCCATATAATTATATATTTCCTTATTGTCACGTGGTGGCAAGAAGAAGGTGAGGTACTGTCTTCCTCCGACGAGTTTAGCGCTGGGACCTGAGATATTCTTGTCATCAGTGCGGGGGGTTGCAGGTAGATTCTTTTGTTGCTACAGCCAAGCCGAGCGGAGTGGGAAGTATTAATCGTCCAAAAATATGCAGTCTTCAGTTTGTAGTAGTGTGTGAATATTTAATATACATATCGTTTACCTAGGCCTATATGGTTTTGTTATTAATATATTAAATATATTCAAATCAAGATTTCAGGTATAACTCCCTGTAAAGTTGATTTGAATAATTTCAAGGAAAAATTGTTCCGGGGCCGGATATCGAACCCGGGATCTTTGGTTAAACGTACCAACGCTCTCCCAACTGAGCTACCCGGGAACTCTACCAGACACCGATCCAATTTTTCCCTCTATATCCACAGACCTCAAACTGGGCTGACAACCGTCAAGCAACCAACTTCGAGTGCACACTAACTCTGTGTGACTTAAATTGTGGTTTTCTGTTAACAAACAGTGACGTGTATTATGCAAATCATGATTTCAGGTATAACTCCCTGCAAAGTTGATTTGAATAATTTCAAGGAAAAATTGTTCCGGGGCCGGGTATCGAACCCGGGACCTTTGGTTAAACGTACCAACGTCTCCCAACTGGGCTACCCGGGAACTCTACCAGACACCGACACCCGGCCCCGGAACAATTTTTCCTTGAAATTATTCAAATCAACTTTGCAGGGAGTTATACCTGAAATCTTGATTTTCATAATATACGTTACTGTTCGTTAACAGAAAACCACAATATTTAAGTCACACAGAGTTAGTGTGCACTCAATGTTGGTTGCTTGACGGTTGTCAGCCCACTTTGAGGTCTGTGGATATAGAGGGGAAAAAGTGGATCGGTGTCTGGTAGAGTTCCCGGGTAGCTCAGTTGGGAGAGCGTTGGTACGTTTAACCAAAGGTCCCGGGTTCGATACCCGGCCCTGGAACAATTTTTCCTTGAAATTATTCATATTAAATATATTGTTGCAATTTTTGCTCAAATACCTCCCTGATATTAGCTATGTTAATTTTATATGAATTACTCATGTTAAATATTTCACCGTTACAAGTTATTTTTAAGTAAACATGCTGTGGGAAAGTTTTAATTTTTATTCTATTGGAATTTTAGAATATGTGTGACTGATATCGTGAAAAACAGATTCCTATAATGTTATGCGAAAATAATTTGTTGGTGATATTTTAAAATACAAATCAAGTAATTTTACTTCTGAAGTGAGTTCAGCAGTACAGTATATATTTAAATTGATTACTTAACAAATTTAATTCAGTTCTACTAACCACTAAATTTTATAGTATGATTCTTCTTTTCATTTATATTATTGTAGTTTTATTATGATTTTTCTTTTTATTTATTTTATTGTATTTGTATGTCTGGTGGTGTGATGGCCTTAACTTCACCAGAATAAATAAATAATAAATAAATAGGCCTAAATAAATAAATAAAATTGTCTACAATACTTTCCTTCTCTGAACGCATAAGTACGAATGGTTGTATCTCTATCTCGCCAAAAATACGTTAGAAAACTAATAGGCATACTGCTCTCGTAAATTGGGAGAATGTTTTCAGTATGATTGTACTTCCTTCTAGACTGCCGCTGTCACTGTTCCCTCCAACTCCAGTACCGCACTACACTAGTCAGAACCGCATTCCTCTCAGCACTAAACTCCTCAGAGGATGACAGTAATAGAAGGGTCATTCCAAGAATAAAAGTATGTTTTTGAACAATGATGTCTCAAAATCAAAAAAAAAAATATATATATTGTAGTAGGTTATTTTGTATGTTCTAAATTTGAATTTCAAACAATACTATATTTAGATCTTTCATAGTTTGGCAGCAATCAGAATTTAAAATATTGGTTTAACAAAGAGCACGGTTTCATTCATTGAAGTTTCCTTACCATGTAAAGGAAGATGGAAAAATCATTTCAATACAGTTCGAAAAAGGAGAGTCTTGTTTATAAAGACCCTTAAAATGAAAAAAAGTAATAATAATATTTTTTTAAATTGTTACCCACCGTAAAATATTAAAAAAAATGCAGAACACAAAATGCAATTAATTTTTCCAAATAAAAAAACATGTGTTTAATTCTTCAGGGTGTATTGATTCCACTGTGAAAGTTTCAGAATTTTGACTTAAATATTATGCCAGTTTTTAATAAAAATTACTCACCGGAACAAAGGAGCTCAGCAGGTAGGCTCCCCTGTCGTACGGAATGTTATGCGATCAAGGTCAGGGAGACGGACGTTCGAGATTACTCGTCGTTATGAAGTCTCGCGAACGCAGCGACCGCCCACGTAGCAAGCGATTTTCAACCGTCGCAACAAAAATTAATAATTTTATTAATTTAATTATTCACAGGTTCTTTGAGATAAAGTCTTAAAACTTGGGAGGTGGATTAGGAATAAGATTGTCTTTAATACGAATGAATTTTGCATGAATTTAATTTGTTGCATTCGAATATAAAACTATTTCTTTTTTTCAATGAGATGTTTTTTGTGAGCATGCCTTAATATTATCCGGATTAATCTTTAAGATATTAAAATTTGGTTATTCAGGTTTACAATGGCGTCTGTTTAGTTTCGATGACACTTCATATAGGGTGTCTAGAATATTTTAAATGATATGTAACATATAACTGCAACCCATTTTTCAATCATCCGTATGACTAAAATATTAATGATATGGCGGTCATAGTTGGCAGTTTAATTTGTTTTCATAATAACATTATATTAAAAGCCCAAAAAAATCATAACATCGCTGGCATATTCTTAAAATTTTATGTGGAATGACTCAGAAAAGAGTCACATTCCCGAAGAAGGGACACAAATTGACGCGACATGTGAACATATTTCTAGATATTTCAAGATATAATTACATTACAATATAAATTAATTTTAAAAGATAAATAAGTCTATATTATGTAATAAGGAGAGAACGGAATCTTAATCTCTACTATTTGAAGTTAAGTGAGTGTGAAGTTTGTGCAGTGAGCCAAATGGCTTTACGAAGAGTAGTGGCGCGTGGCGCTGTACGATGAAAACAGTCGATTCCCGCATCAAAGACAACAAACACACATAAAAGAATGATTTCAAGATAGGGTTGTGTTGTGTATTAGAAAAGAATAAACATAGTCTTTGCTGTTAACTTTTAAATTAAGATGTTACTGTTTTACAGGCACTACTCTTAATGAAATGGTTAAGTCTATAATTACAGTAATCTTCGATGTAAAATTTTAACTTAAAACATTACTGTTTCGCAGGCACTTTTCTTAATAAAATATTTTAAATTATATCACAATAATTTTTGCTGGAAAACAATAGACCTATTATTGTTTCATACGTATCGTTCTCAATGGAATTTTTAAGCCTATATTACGGTAATTTTTGTTCTAAAATTTTAATTTCAAGTGTGCCTACCAGTGCAACTACAACAGAGGTACTGTTCTGGATGAAATGTTTAAACCTATATTACAATAATCTTTTCTGTAAAATTTAATTTAAAATACCGGTACTACTATAACACAAGTACTGCCCTTCTGTATAAGTAAACTTTCCAACAAAAAATTTTAAGTGCTTCTCCTCAACTTGAAAGGAATGTTGGCTTGCACTATCATTTCGTACAGATCTCTGCTAACTTCGTCAGCTAGTACTGAATTACTAGTTGAAGGTATATCGTCAGACTCTCTTCTTTCTATTAATGGGCAGGGCATAGTTGCGCCCCACGGTTAGATAAGATGCAGCAGATCAGCAGATAAGAAAGGGTCCCTGTTTTGTGGGCATAATAGCCCCCCATTCCCATCAGGTAGAGAAAGGGGCATGGCATAGTTGCGCCCCGATGAAATAGGTAGAGAAAAAGACACTACGAAAACTCGAGTCTCATAATCAACCAACCTTATTGATTTTTTATTCGATTAAATATTTATTAAAATGAACACAATGAAGTTGGCAGTACTTTATTAACTGTTTTTCTACTGTTTATGCAGTGATTATCAATCGCAAACTGTTAAAATGAACACCATGAAGTTGACAGTACTTTATTAACTGACATAATTATTCAAATTTGTGAGCCGTTGGAATATGGGACCTTAGCAGTCTCGACATTTTATTAGTGATTTTCACACCGTCTGTGGCGTATAGTGAGGTTAATTTAAAACGAATGTTAAGTTTAGTGAAAAGGGTAAAGAGTTAATAATTCACAACGGTTCTAAGTTTAAATTTTCGAAACCATGTACCGTAGGGTTAAGATATCGATGTAGAAACAAAAAATTCAGTTCATTTATTGTGTGTGATCAATAAAAAAGTGTTATTTTAAATAGCAAAATTGATCATATCCTAGGCCTACCTGATTTTAATGCAGCTATCACTGTAATATTTTTAAGTAATTAATTATTTTATGTCAATCACTTTCGTGCCTACTATGCCCATCGGGGCGCAACTATGCCATATCCATTCTGCTACCTGATTTCTTCGGGGCGCAACTATGCAATGACCCCTCTGCTTCCTGATTTCTTCGGGGCGCAATTATTCCATGCCTAGGTCCCCCAATTGACCGCGGGGCGCAACTATGCCATACAGCTATTAATTTAAAATTTTTTATATGTTTATTTTTTTAATTACAGTGCTGCTGTAAATATCTTTTAGAACAGATTATGTCAGTCTTATATAAATTACACACAATTATGTCGCCATTTACACAGACATAGTGTCTTCTGAATTTCTCTACCCACTTATGTATACTACATTCATATTAGCTATAGGCATCTTTAATTCGACTAGTAGTACACAATATCATAAACATTTCTAAACTGAAGTATATTGTACTTGTTCAGGAGTAAGGAATCTTGTAGGGGAAACCTGTAGTGCGCGTAATTTGTTGTGATTGTGAGCAGTCTCTACTGAAGGGCAGACTTCAAAATTAATTACATCATTGTATACTATATTTTAGCCAATTGCACATTATTTATCACCTCCCATACTATAGATTTGTTTATTTTGCTACTCTGACTATGAAATGTGTTCATTTTGTTGTTTTCGTCGTCACGAGACCTGATGATGGCAATTTTTTTTGGCGAAAACCTTAGTCTCTCACTATATATTACTGCACTCTATCTTAAGTCATAATTTAATAACTTGAATGGTTTTAGATAATTGATACGTAATTTGACGGTAATAAATAAATCCATACTAAGTTTATCATATGTTTTAGTAACATTTTTATCACTAGTTTCTTTGTAATCCGTCCTTTGCAGTCAAGAAAGTGATATCGATTCACATAATGACAAACTCTTGGCTTCTAATTGTAAAATGCATCTGTTATAGAAGTGAAGTTTGTAATGAAATGTCCTAATTGTCCCTTAAGTCCTTCTTACTGCAGCATATTTTGCTTCTTTGATTGACTGTTCATCACTCTCAGAGAATTCACTCCAGAGTTGCGCTATTTGTTCAAAGTTCTTGGCGTAGTATGTCACTGCTCTCAGTCATGTCCCCCACCTCGTTATTACAGGTTCACGGTTAGGGGAGTGTCTGGAAACTTTTCTTTGGATGCACTAATCCCAGAAGGAGACTTGAAAACTTTTTTGACAAGCGAAATTAACTTATTCACCGTTGGAAACTTTTTTCTTATATCCTCTCCTTTCCGACGAATATGATAGACAAGACATGTTATATGCGTAAGTTGGGGTAAAATGACCTCATAAATTAGCGTGCTTAAATCATCTACCCTGCCTTCGTTGAAATAAAAGCCACTAGATAGTCTTCAACGCTATTTGGATATAGTTATTTTTAAAATCAATTAAAGAGAGACTCTATACAGGGTAGAAGTAACAGTTATAACTCCGTCGAAAAATCACTTTTCATACCATATGCCTACCTCATCACCTCTAAAATCACACAATCTGTAATATTCGTCTAATCATAACTCTTCATTTGTCTTCGTATTCAAGCGACAATTCATCAACATTTTTAACTATGTTATGATAGGGCTGACTATTACACTTCTACTATGTCACACTACTTTTGACCAATAAAACGGTACGAAAGCACGTCTTTCAACCAATCATGGCTGCTTACCGCACAATTTTATCGCTTCCCTATCATTTGTTTGTTTTTATCACTACTCCAGCATTTGTTTCTTTGTTTGCCAGCCAACATTTTAAACTGCTTATTCTTTACGGTATTATAAAATATGTTTTGCGATAGTAATTTGTTTCTTTCATACTTAGTCGACTGAAAATGGCGGCACTGTTCAAACATTTTGCTGAAAGTAACATTAGTGAAATATAATTTTAGTAAGTCAATATTTAATTGTATTAGAGTACTTTATTTCCTCTAATCTTTATATATTTTCTCCTATTTTTATCACCTTTCTATCATTTGTTTGTTTGTCAACATTTCAAACTGAAAATTCTTTACGGTACTATGAAACATGCTTTGCGATCGTCATTTGTTTACAGCATAGACAGTCAACTGAAAATGGCGGCTCCGTTCAAACCTTTTGGGGAGTTTAACATTAGTGAAATAGAATTTCAGTAAGTTAATTAATATTTTATTGTATTAGAGTATTTATTTCTTCTAATCTTTATATATTTCCTTCTAAGTGTGTAATAGTGAATTAAATCACACCGAGTTTTGATTTTCTCTACATAAATCAAAACCTATATTGAGATTAATGTTGAAAAAAAGTATTGGTTATAGACTACGCTGCATCGTTCGTAGAGCTCTGTGTTTACAAAATGCTTGTGTGCATGTGTGACTTGTTACGGTAGCGGCTCCTTGTACAGTCCGCTCCGTATGAATGAACTTATAATACAATTTATATTTACAGGATTATTTTTCGAATTAATTAACTCGGAACAAATATTAAATTTACAAAAAATATCATTAACAATTAAGTCAAACACAATTTCCCCACGTTCTGAATTCAGTCCTCTTTATTATCTGTTCTTTGTTGGATTTTTGTTTCTGCAATCTGATACAATCTCAAGTCACTTAAGCAGGTCTACTATTGAGGAGAGTCGAATGTTCACTCTATCTGCTCCTTACAGACAGTAGAGACACACGACAACGCGATGCATTTTGTAAACAATGTGTGTAGAAATTAGTAACAAAGTACGCTCCACAAAAATGAAGGGAACACAGAAAGTCCAGTCATGAAAACGGGAGAACGTTACGTATGAATCCTGAACAGGCTTACAGATACAATCCGTGGCCGTGATGAAAAATTTGATAATTTACATTTCCAACCTTCAAAGGAACGGGGAACATTTAGACATAAATAGCAGTCCGGATTTACAAGGATCCAGATAATATTATGTTCATTTGGTTTGGAAGTCGGTATAGGTTTAAGTCGGGTTGAATAGTCATACTTAATACTCTATCATATTCTCTTGCATATCTAGGCTTGAGAGGTGCGAATATAGGGGATAATGGAGAATGTAACGTAATGATGAGCTACACTGTTTGTACTTCATGCCAAACATTGTTAGAGCTATTAAATCAAAACAGTAGAGATGGATATCACATTAGAGTTCAGAGTTCTACATGGATTACGTGAGGAAACCTTGGGGAAGGGTAATACATTTCAGATCTAATTCAAGATGTGTTCTGTTACTACTCTATTTAGACTGTTGTTTTTTTTAGAATATGACGATTTTATTTGACTATGAGTAGACCTATCAACTTCTCAAGAAAGAGCTTCATTAATAAGTTGTTCTTGTAATATTACAGTTTTCAAATTATAAATTGTGACGAAATGTAAACTAAATGCATCATCACAGTCAATAATAATAATAATAATAATAATAATAATAATAATAATAATAATAATTATTATGATGATGATGATAATAAGGGGGACAAGAATAACTATAGTAACTTTGGAGGAATATCGCTTTTGTTGACGTCGTTACAAAATTTTGTTCAATATTCTTTTAACAAGATTAACTCCATATGTCGAAGAAATTATTGGGGATCATCAGTGTGGTTCCAGGCGGAATAGATAGACTATTGATCAGATTTTTTTTTGTATTCGACAGATATTTGAGAAAAAATGTGAGTTTAAGGGTACAGTACATCAGTTATTCATATATTTCAAAAAGACATAAAATTCGGTAAGGAGAGAAGATTTATATAACATTCTTGTTGAATTTAGTGTTCACAAGAAACAAGTTGGATTAATTAAAATGTGTCTCAATGAAACTTACAGCATAGCCTGTATAGGCCAGTTTCTGTCTTATGCTTTTCCAATTCACTGCGGGCTAAAGCAAGGAGCGGCACTATCACCTTCACTTTTTAACTTCGCTCTAGAATATGCTATTAGGAAAGTTCAGGATAACAGAGGGGGTTTGGAATTGAACAGGTTACACCTGCTTCTTGTCTATGTGGATGACGTGAATATGTTAGGAGAAAATCCACAAACGATTAGGGAAAACACGGAAATTTTACTTGAAGCAGGTAAAGTAATAGGTTTGGAAGTAAACCCCAAAAAGACGAAGTGACCAGAATATTGTACGAAATGGAAATTTAAAAAATTGGTGATTTATCTTTCGAAGAGGTGGAAAAATTCAAATATCTGGAGCAAGAGTAACAAATATATATGACACTCGGGAGGAAATTAAATGCAGAATTAATATGGGAAATGCCTGTTATTATTCGGTTGAGTAGCTATTGTCAAAAAATCTTAAAGTTGGAGTTTATAAAACAGTCATGTTACCGGTTGTTGTGTATGGTTGTGAAACGAGGAAAGGAACAGAGATTAAGGGTGTTTGAGATTAAGGTCTTAGGAAAATATTTGGGGCTAAGAGGGATGAAGTTACAGGAAAATGGAGAAAGTTACACAACGCACAACTTCATGCATTGTAGTCTTCACCTGACATAATTAGGAACATTAAATCCAGACGTTTGAGATTGGCAGGTCATGTAGCACGTATGGGCGAATCCAGAAATGCATATAGGGTGTTAGTTGGGAGGCGGAGGGAAAAAGACCTTTGGGGAGGCCGAGACGTAGATGGGAGGATAATATTGAAATGGATTTGAGGGAGGTGGAATATGATGATAAAGACTGGATTAATGTCGCACAGGATAGGGATCGATGGCGGGCTTATGTGAGGGCGTCAATGAACCTGCGGGTTCCTTAAAAGCCATTTGTAACTATGTTGTAATAATAATAATAATAATAATAATAATAATAATAATAATAACCATATCAGCAACTACTAGTTCCGTCAAATGGGAACTTAAATTTTAATAGTCGCAATGCATTCTTTTATATTTGTTGTTGTATTTGCAAATATTTTATCCCAGTATATCCTTATGAAAACTTTAATTCCATGGTATTACCTTCATCATATGCAAGAATTAGATCTTTTGTCAATGTCAACAGGGAAATGGGAGGAGAAACATTTAAAAGAAGCACGAAAACGCATTCTTGAAAGAGAATTTTGATAGAGAAAAATGAATATGAGAGTTCCAAGCCTGTTGGCCACTTGTATCACTCCCAGTTACGCCGTTTTACTGAAGAAACTTTAGAGAATTTTGAAAGGAAAAACTGACAATGAACGTAACCTAATAACTACCACATGTGAGGCGGCAGAAACATGACAACAGCAACAGGAGAGGATCGCCAAAAGTGTTAAAAACCTAGATATAGAGTCGAACTGCTTCGGTCCTCGCAAGAGAAGGGATCCGAATCCTTGCACTGTGAGAGTGACAGTCGAGTAAACTAGCTAAAAGACGAAGGCAGTATGCTTAAGGCAAGGTTCTATTTCGAAGGCTGTATATTGTAAAAGTTTCAAGATTTGTGGGGAGGGATATGTAGGTCCGTATTCCACTTCTTTTCGGGTTCATCCCGACATATTTTGCTTAGCGCCTTAGGAAATCAAGGAGCAACCACAAAAGAATGAGTTGTCTTAATTGGCTCTGAGGTGATTCTGTTAAAATATATAGCCCGATTGACATTGAGGGAAGAGTGAGTTTTTTCCTTGTTGTAAGTTAATAGCCCTATTTGAATTTAACCACAAGACAGGATATCGGAGGCGTCTATGGCGAGGCCAACGGCGTACCTCAGTCGGCTAAGGCGCTTTCCTACCGATGAGGAGTTGCGCTCCGGGTTCGGTTCCCACTTGGGCTGATTACCTGGTTAGGGTTTTCCGAGATTTTCCCCAACCATAAGGCAAATATCAGGTAATCAATGGCGAATCCTCGGCATCATTTCGCCTAATATCATCTCGCTGTCACCAATCTCATCGACGTTAAAAAAACTCGTAGTTGATACAGCGTTGTTAAATAACCAGGTAAAAAGAAATCTATGCATTAGTTGAGTTGGGTAGCGACCGTTCTCCTGAGACTTGATTGTATTCACTTTTCTATAGTTTTAAGGGCATGACATTCAAAACCGTTTATTAATTGGAAATCACCAATGTAATATAAAATTTGCAGACTTCTTTTAGTTCTTGATTTTCTTCACAAATGTACTTTATGCTAACAATAATAATTTATAATTTGTAACGCGATTTAAAAATGACTGATATGTCAAGATATTAGGCAGACAATTCATTCATTTTTTTTTCATTTAGTGTTCTGCCTAAGGGGAGTCTTTCACTGCAAACCCAGATTTCGCCAGTCTTTCCTATTTTCTGCCTTCCTCTTCGTTTCCTCACATGATCCATATATCTTATTGTCGTCTATGATCTGATATCTTCTCCTGCCCCGAACTCTTCTCCCGTTCACCATTCCTTCCAGTGCATCCTTCAGTAGGCAGTTTCTTCTCAGCCAGTGACCCAACCAATTCCTTTACCTTTTGGGTTATAGTAATGACAGTGAAACGAATAGCTCATGTTCATCATCGCTCCAAAAATCAACGAAGAGTGAAAAAAAAAAATGAAAGAAAAAAAATAGTGCATAAGGGTCGTAGTTTTCAACCATTTTGGGTTAAGAATTGTCCATGTGTAGGCTATTATATAAAAAATCAGACGATGTTATTTTCTGTAAAATATGTAAGGGTATTTTTAGAAAGAGTAGTAAAATTAAAGTTTTCTCAGACTTCAGTGCGAGTCCTGTTCTCCACCAATAATTCAAAGCAGTTTTTGCTTACATAAGCAAATTCTTCCTACAATTTGGAATATTTAGTTAAACTAGCAACCTCGTAATGGCGCCATGTCTCTCAACACTGATGATACTTTGCACCCATGAACCTGACTAGCGACGCAAGTTATGTGTTCTGCACAAAATATGCGCATGCTGAGATATATAAAGGGAAAACCCATTAAATAGAAGAAAGTTTTGTTAATTTACATCGGTCTATTTAAAGCGAACCTCAGTTGAACACATTCATTACTGCTCCGGAGTTGGTATACGCGCATAATGAAGGCTCTATCGTCAATAGATCCGGTAGACTCACTATATTATTGCCACTCTACGAAATAAGCCATTGAGACTGTCACCAACCATTCCTCATCCGGGCGCTTCTGTTGCATCTTGGCTCACATTTATAACGCTTAATGCGATGTTAACGGAAGGTTTCAGTCACGGAGTGTCAAGCACCTCTTCTATATACGTTGTCTGTGCTAGATGGATATCAGTTGCACAAGCTTGTTTCAAATTAAAGTGAGGAATAGAGGATGACTGAAGTTCGTTTCTGAGTTTAGTAAGTGAAGTACGGCAGCACTTTAAAAATGATTAAAAGTTTTACATCGAGAACAAATCAAGCTCTAGTTGATCACAAGACTTGGTTTTGACGTCATTATCGTCGCTTTAATGCTGCATAAAAGTCATTCTCGTAGTTTTGTGTTACGCCGATGACAATAATGTGTTTCCAGTGTGACAGTCCATTTTTTATTTTATTTTTTTTAGGTTGCGCAGACTCCATACCACGTGTGCGCCTGTAAAAAGAAAATATATCCACAGCACAATACAGAAGATAATATTTTGCAATAAAAAGACAACGAATAAATAAACGCACAAAATCTAAGAACCGAACGGTAAAGGAAAACGAATCAAATAAATGGCCAATACAGAAAGAAATAAGGAAATATATCACGAACGAAAGAAAGATGGAAATAAACGAACAGTGAAGAAAAGAAGAAAGATATATATATATATAATGAAAGAAATGGGAAATAAACGCTCACTTGAAAAATAAAGTAAAAAAAGCTAATAGAAGTAAACAAAGAAAGGACAGAAAAAAGAAAAAATTGAAGAAAATAAGGAAATACATGGTAAAGAAAAGAAAGAAAGGAGTAAATGGACAATGAAGGAAAATAGATGAAAGAAAGTGATAATAATGAAAGACATTGGATCAACTAACAAGGGATACAAAGGAACGAACAATGAAAGAAACAAGGAAGGAAGAAACACTTAAAAATGGAAGAAAGAAAGGTAGAAATAATGGTACGTACGTTAAAGGAAATAAGAAAGGAACAACCAAAGAAAGAGAGAAGAAAGAAAGAACGTATATAGCAACAAAGTAAAGGATTAACAACTAAACACAGAAAAGAAAAAAGAAAGAAACGAATAATGAAAAAAGGAAAGTGCACTGGAGAAAAATAGAAGACGAACAACCAAGGAAAAAAGGAAAAGAGAAACAAACAAATAAAATAAGAACCGTATATTGAATAAAAATAAAAAAGAATAAATATAGAAAGGAACTTGATTGGAAACAAAAGACGTACAATCAAAGAAAGAAAGAAAAAAGAAAATAAAGAAATATACATTGAAAAAAAATATAAGACGAACAATCTAAGAAAGGAACAGATAGAAATAAAGTTAAAGAAAGGAGCGCACGTTAAAAAGAAATAAAAAGCGAAAAAACAAGGAAAGAAATAATCATAGAAAGAAAGTAATAAAGAAAAAAGAAACGTACATAAAGAAGAAAAAAGGAAGCATAGTTACAAACGAATACAGAAAGAAAGGAACTTACAGTTCATTAAAGGATAATAAAAGGCGAAGAAGAGGAAAGATACCAACAGAAAGAGAGAAGAAAAAAGAATGGAAGAGATAACACACTCATTTGGAGTTTTGAGGATCTGCCAAGAAATTTAGTTATTTGTTGTCTTACAAATAAATAATTATACAACTATATACCTGCTCGTAAATTACCCGTTCTGACCCTCTTTCCCCCCTTTTAATGCATAACAATGGCCTACGAGCCAAATTACGGTTTATTTAAGGACGTTCGCAACTTCAGAGGTTATATCAGCGTGTGCCGGAATTTTTTTCCCGCAGGAATTCTTTTACATGCCAGTAAATCTATTGACATGGGCTTGTCGCATTTAAACTCACTTAAATGCCATCGAACTGGGCCGGGATCGAACCCGCAGCCTCGAGCATAGAAGGCCAGCGCTATACCAACTACGCTATCGAGGCCGACACCATCTCGTTGTAATGCCTCTAACGGCAGGAATGACAGTCTCTCTGATCATAGTGCACGTCCATGTCTGGTCAAGTTACGTTTGACGCTCTTGAGTAGGCGGACATAATTGTCGAAGGTCCTCGTTATGATTAATATTGATGTCGCCCCTAGCATATTGATTGACACTTGCTCAAACATCAGCTTGTCATTGTCCTATGTCTGTTACGTGGGAGTATTTCCTCGAGTGCAGCTGGCTTCCATTGTTGGAAACAGGCAGACTTTTAATCGCAAAATGACCTGGCCTGACCTCAAGGATAATTATTGCAATAACTCCTTCATGCTGATATCACAAACCAGTTTTGTTAATGTTACATCCTGCAAGTCGCAATGTGATTTTTGGATGAAGATGTGGTCGACGCGGTGATTTAGTTCCTAACGAAAAGCTTTGTTTTAATATATATATATTGCATCCATCAGTGCCTCTAATGTCAAGCGGTGTTGTCACGTTTATGTTATAAAGATAATCCTGTGAGATTAGTTTTAATTAAAATTAAAGTTACTGACATTATTTACCGTTATCAATCAACTCTATATAAGAAAGGGTTGTTTTATATTCCTAATGGAGTTGACATGACCATTTCATTTGAAAGACATATACAGAGTTTTAAAAAAATGTATCCAATATTTTAGGAGGTGCTAGTTTGCATCAAAACAAGAAAATAATGTCTAATAAACATAGGTCCTGCAACACATACTTTCTGAGATTTGTACTCTTGTTCGTAAGAGGTGCTCAATGTGACGTTCATTCATAGCAATGCATTTCTCTGTCCTTCGGCACTCTTTGAAATTGACCTGGTTTTCTTGATAATCAAACGTCTAGGGGTTTTAGGTTTGGAGAACGAGCAGGCCAAGGTGTGGGGCCACCCCAATCAATCCAGCGGTCCTGAAATGTCAGCATCAGGTGTTCAAGCTCTTTGCGGAAAGAATGTGCTGGTGTCATCATGCATGAACCACATCTGTAGTATTTGCTGACATGGCACATACTCCAGCAGGGTAGGCAATACTTTAACAAGAAAGTCCTGATAACGAATCCCAGTTAATCTCTATGGTAGCACTTATGGCCCTTAATCTATCGCCAAAAACTCCTGCCTATACTTTGACTGAGAACAAGTGCTTATGTCTTGTTTATTCAACTCCATGGGAATTTTAATCAGCACACAAATGCTTATTACGAAAATTCACTACACCATCTCTGCTGAACCCTGCTCATATCAGCAACCAGACTTTTGTTTTCAGGATCATTGCACGTATCAGTATTCCGTGCCAGGGGTGTCAACTACGGTATGATTATCCGGTAGCCTGCTGCATTGTAGGGTATGAAAATGCATTGCCATAAATGGACGTCACATTGAGCACCTCATATGAACAAGTGTTCAGATTTCAAAAGGTATGTGTTGTAGGACTCATGTTTATTAGAAATTTTTTCTTGTTTTCATGCATACTATCACCACCTAAAATATTGGATACTTCTTTAACAACCTACTACCACTCTTTATGGTTGGAGCGGTATCTGAGAAGACCTTATGAAAAAATAAACTCTTATCTTATGTCTTCAAGGGAAAGCGTCTGCGTCGACAGCGGCCGGGTGTTAATTGAACGAGAATATTATATTATGTTGAATATTGTACAGTTGTAAAGAACAGGAGTGATAACCAGACAGCGGATTTCCGGTCCCTACACAGGGACAAGACCTCACGCCCCTTGGAGTATGGAGGGAGCGTAGCAATGAGTTGAGTGACCTCCTTGCATATGAGTACACCTAACGTTCAGTATCGGGATCGAAAATCCGCTGTCTGGTGATAACAATGTACTCTTCACCGGAGAGACATTCCACTATGAACATCAGTCATTTAGTTCAACAACAGTGAGCCGAAATATTGATAATAAAGTGTTGTCGACGAAATTCATTCAAGCCAATGATTCGTAGGTATGAATTGTATTATACAGAGTGAGTCACCAAACTTTATCTATCTTCGTAACTGTCGAAGTGTACATTAGTTGGTGAGTTCTCTTCTGAATGGCGCATCACGATGTCTGGGGTTCCTCAAGTGTCGGTACTACCTTCCCTACTATTTATGATATATAGCCTATTAACGACGTGACAAACACATACAATACTGTAGATATCACTTTTTCGCTGAATATATGTAGATCTATATACACTATAGTCCTGACGAATGATTGATGACTTAAACTCTATCTGTCTATGGACTCAAAAGTTTGGATTTAGGTTAAACCCAGGAAAATCGCAGACAATTGTAATGGGAGATCAGAGCTTGTTCAGTACAATTAACGACAAAACTATACCAAGACTGTCAATAAATGGGCCGTTTATTAAGTATAGCGACACTGTAAAAGAAATCTTGGATTATTAATGGACAGAGATCAAAATTGGAATAGTCAAGTAACTCAGATATATAAGAAAGTATTTTCATAGCTCCTCTCTCTAAATCATTTGCGAAATTGTCTGTCTCTTTCCATAAAAAAAAAAAAAAAACATTGTTCAATCGCTAGTGATGCCCCGTTTTCATTACTGCGATTCTCTCTTGACAAATATAACTGTCAATTTAAGTGAATTACTATAACATGTTCATAATGTGCGTGTCCGCTGCATCTGCAGTACTCGTAGATTTGACCATATAACGTCATCTTTTGAAGCTCTTTCATAGGTTTACCTAAGGAGCAAAGTACAGCACATTATTTATCTGTTTAGAATATTACTCACTTCTACTCCAAAATATCTGAGAACTCGCTTTGAATATGTTACAACGTTACGGAATCAACATCAGGCCTTATTAAGTCTTTCCATTCCTCGTCACCGTACCTCTTTCTGTTCATCCTCTTTCACCGTGTCAGTTTGTCGCCTATGGAACTGCTTACCTCGTCATATCAGGGACTGCCGAACGTTTAATCAATTTAAATAAAAAAAAAAGAATTACATACTTTTACATGAAATTGATTTGTGAGTATTGGTCTATTTTTATATGTTATTCAGCTTGTATTAAATTGTCATTTAGGCTTTTTATAAAGTATGATTAGGATATAAATGGTAAATTACTTAATTATGTATCACGTTTAGTCAATATTTCATTATACTATGTAAGCTCGTTAATAATGTGCATCATAATGATTTTTATATTTAAGTATTACTATTAATATTACTACTTTTGTTATTGTTTCAATGTATATTTCGCTTATGGTAGTGTGGAAGAGAAGGCCTCATGACCTTAACTCTACCAGAAAGTTATGTAGCAAAGAAAGAAAACAACAATAAAAAATTATGGCGCATCTGTTGAGTCCAGTGAGTTAAAACCAATATAGGTGACTCCGAAAAATTTTCATTCTCGCTCTAATTAGTAGGAGAGCTAGATATTTTATAAGCAATTTATGTATCATTAGGTTCTCACAGAATTGATACGAGAAGCTGTGTATCGTTCCTCTTGCGCCAAACATCAATCCCGCGAGACTGATATCATGAAGTTTGTATTTCTCTTTATAATAAGAGATGATTGGAACGTATATTGACAGTTTCACCTCGTGAACGTCTTCAGGCTATCCTTTGTAAATCTCAGAACTGATGATAGGGTCAATAATCATACAGGAATTCACAAATGGCAATAATGACAATGCGCCTGCTACTGCCATTGCCGTCAGTTCCATGGTCTTCTTTCGTAGATGATGTTTTTTAATCATCTTAGTGCATCGGCCAATTTAGTGCTTATTACATGGTGCCTATATTGACGAAATGTTTCGCTATAAGGGCAGACTCCCAGAACATGTCCAAGGGTTTCTATTTCAGGCTCTGCCTGCAGTCGTGGTCCTGTAACCTGCTCTGTATAGCTCTGATAGCACTTGCGTTGAATTATCATTTGAAGTAATTCCTTAAATTCGAAAATGTCATATGTACTCAAATAAGAAAATACATTTTTGTTTCCTGGGTTATACATAAAGGCATTTCCTATAAATCCAAATTTAAGATATTATTTCATAAACTTTTGTTTGGAATAAGGAGCTATTTATCATTTGAATTTTCAAAACTTTACTTAAATATCTGAATGTGCATTTTGTACTCATTCCTGATATTATTTTCATAATAAGAAAAATTGGCATTTATGTGGCATGAATGCTAAAATATAATTTAGTAGATTATTGAATAGCTATTCATTTATTCATAAGACATAGCTTGACAAGGGATGCTAATTTTATAACGAGAAGCTCTTCACTTAGTGCACTGACTACATCAAATACCTTACTATAATAATACCGGACAGCTGTATACTAGCAGCATTGACGTGAGTGCGAAATATCGCAGACTTGACATCTAGCGGAGCGGCGTGGAATTACGTCCACAAATATAAATATTGACATAGCGGGATTCGGACTATTGTTTAAAACGTGAGTTACTAATGTGGAATAATATATGAGACACTTAAGAAATGTTGACTAGTATTTAATGTAAAATTATTATCTTGTATCAAAGCTGCATATTATGAGAAATATTGTATACTTCATATTACTTTCCGTAATTAATTGTTACATTTTTTTTAGTTTAGTGAGACAAAATCAATTCTGACATTAAGAATGAATTTACAATAATGCCTTATGTACGCTTTGCTGACAAATGCAAAGATAAAATTGATAGTAATCTGATGTTTGTAATAATTATTAAAGGCATGTGGACAACAATAAAACTTAATTTGATAAAACCTTAAAATTTCCAATACCGTACATTTTAATCTCTATTCATTTATTAGGCCTAAATAAAAAAAGATAATTTGTATTTTCTGTCAACACAAAGACGAAGGAATTAGGCCTACTAAAGAATGTAGTTGACTCACGTTTATGATCCCTCAAAAGCAATTTGTAATGCTGTAATTTTGTAGCAATTATATACAGCACATATACACCCTGACATTTTAATACAACACTAATTAATAAAACTATTAACTAGCCCAGCAACAATATACATTGCAGTTGATTACAGCTTGTTTCGCGAGTATCTCCACACCGGCCGCCTAGGTAGCAGCACCAGCGTTGTTCGCGCGCAGAACTGCTAGCTGTCCGGTATTATTATATAAGGTATTTTACTACATGGATTTTTTTCTTTTAATTTTATTCAGCTTCCTCCAAGTGGAGGCTGCCTAGAAGACAAAGCTTACCAAATAATTGTTGTTTTTTTTAGTGCATGGTAGGTACACAATTATAATGAAAAAAAACAATGGAGAAAGAAAAGAAATAACACAATTATAAGTAATTGAAGACGACTAAACAAAAGATCATTAATTCCAGAAGAAACATAAAATTTCCTAGTTTAGGAAAACTACATGAACTTAACCCTTAAATTGGCAAAACTTCATTTCTCACACTAGTTTATTGAATCTTGTCGGACTGTAAAGAAAACAGCTATCGCAATGTCCATATTTTATATGTTGTACAATATTATTTTTAATTTATTGGTCTGACCCAATATTTTGGGTTTGCCCTGCGACACAGAATAGCTCACAATAAAATTTAAAATGAAAAATTATATAAACAGGTTTCAGACAAAATTGATTAAGACATAAGAAAAAACAGGACCAAATATAATTTAAATCGAATGTACACCATAAAGATGCTGACGAAATACCGCTACAGAATATTTTATTACGGTGGTGACGATGGCATCTTGAAGATCTCTCGTCAGCTTGTATTTTTCCCTCCACTTTACAAAGGCTTTCGGAATGGTGCCTATCGCTCGAAGAAGAGACCGGTAACTGTGATTTTTTCTATGTTGTATTTCGCCTATAGGTTCTGAATCGTGGGCTCGTAGATTTTCTTTTTCTCTTCGTTCACTTCAAATGGTTGAGTGGCTGAGATTTCAAATCTGATTGTAGGATCAATATTTCGGCTGTCTGTTTATTTCTATTTATAGCTATGATATCGATCCTACGATTGCTTCCACCATCAGCAATACAATGAACTTCCTCGTGAACGTCTAGATTTTTGGATCGAACTGCATCTGCGATCATAGAATGTACGATGTTGTGACGTTTTATTCTGAGTACTTCTCCCTGTGGGCAACTCCCAAGCACATGTGGCAAAGGTTCATACTCACTGCAGTGCCTACAGTGGGTTGTACCTGTACAGCCACAAGGGAGAGCACGTACTGGTGCCATCATCGCAATCATTTTTAGCATCTCTCTCCATTCAGAACTTGATAATCCTTCACGCTTGATGATCCACGAGTTGGCTGCGCTTACTTCTTCAAGCAATGCAACTCCTTTTCCCTTCTGGGGGTATGCACACCAGATTTTAAATTCACGGTACCGAAGATGTTGCCTTAATTGCTTCACGGATCCAGTAATTTTAATTTCGCTACCAATTTTTTTTCTATTATTCTATTAAAATTATAGAATATAGCCTATTAACATGTTGTATCATCTAGGACAGCTTGTCAATTCAAGGGTTAAAGTATTCTCAGCAGAAAATAGAAACAATCTATATATATAATTTGAACTGGTAATAGAAATTACGGGAAAACGGGTGAACGGATTTTAACGAGTGACCCCTCATTTTCATGCCTGGCATCCAAAGTTTTTCGGAAAAGTAGTAGTTTTCAGTGAAATATCAATTTTCCTACATAATTTTCCTATTTTCCAAAATCCATCTTTTGTCAGTTTTGAGAAATAATTTTATTCAATCACGGCCGACTTGATTGAATTTCAGAACAAAACACACACTACAATAAACAATAGGCTATTACACGAAGGCCATGACCTGCAGGATTGCCGACATATTTAGAGCTCAATTCAATTTGTTATTAAAAACTGATTCTGCAGTGTATAATTTTCTGAGTAGGCCTACAGCTGTGTATTGGATATTCAAATCTACGAAACTTGAGGTGGTTTGATGACATTACTACCATTAGAAATTAAATATTATTATAGTTAATATCATGATGCGTATATTTTTCATTAATTGTACATAATATTGATGCTGTATTGATGACATGAAAGTGAAACGTTTTGAGGTTATATAAGTAAAAGTAGAGAATATCTTAATTTAGATCTTCATTTCTATAATTTACTGAGTGACTGCTATATATATATAAAACTTAGGTAAGATAATGATATTGTTATTAAAACTCAAATATTTTTATACTTATTAACCCAGTGGGGTTGGGTCTTCTTCATATACTTAATGGCGGTGTAGTGTAGATATTGATATGTGTCATTGTCTTTAGTATTGGCTCGAGAGAGCGCAAAAATTACAGTTCCTAAAGAAAGATCAAACGGTATTACTTACTAATAAAATAAGAGGCCTAGAAAATGTTATAGTCTCCAGATCATTTCAGCAAGATCTCTTAGTAGGATAAAATGATTACGCTCTACATTTCAAGTTCTACATGCAGCAGCTATACGAAAATGCTATTGTTCGAAAGCTTAGCAAACCTGGCATTTTTTAACTCTATCAACAATCCACAATGACCTGAAATAGCTACTGCTATCGTCCTGACATTGATACTTGCGTTTTCGCGTTGAAACTCAAAAACTGAAGTTGGATAGGTTCAAGAAAAAGTATTTGGCCTAAAAAAATCCATTCAGAGGGAGTATGTTTCATGATTATGAAAGCAAATAACTATCAAAAAGACAAGTATTCTTCATTGAAAATAAATCTAAAACATTTTTATTTGAACGTCTGACGGACTTAGTTTGCAGCAGTATTTGCTGCACAAGCCACTAGTATAGCTTATAATTTGTTAATTTCTCCAAAACATAGGGATCTGGCAACATACTGGGTGAATCATTTCATTACTCTTCTTATCTTAAAAGAAATTACAGTTATGATGGTTATGGAATAATTCGTTATTTTGCAACCTACATTAGAAATCATATGTATGTATTTAATCCATCGTTCCAATAAATGCAGTGGATTCATTGGAGAAGTGTGTTGAGTCTTTATAGGAATGATAAGAATGTACAATATTTTGCTTACAACTTCAACAGCTGTCGCAGAATTTGTAATAATATTCAAGAAGAGCCTATAGACTAAAATAATAACACCCATAATTACAATTTGAATGAAGTCTTCATGAATGCCTTGTTTGATTGTGTAAACCAGATTTAACTTTTGTATTCTCCGCAAAGTATACATTTGCCAAAGTTTCCCAAGAGCTTCTGGACTACATTTGTATTCTGTATGTTTATATTGTTCCAAGCTTATGATTAAAACTTTATGTTATCGATCCAGCTTTTTTATTCCCTTGTGAGGGAATTACTCTTCTGTAATCTCGGCGGCCAGTATTTCATGTTTTCTTTCTACTGTATTTATTTATGTGGTTTTCAATACAATCACTTACTTCGCTTCACAGATAATTTTTTCACCATACTTTTCTTTCCAAAAGTCTACAAAAGATTGCTTCGTTGAAATGGGAATGAAAGAGAAATAAAAGAGAAGCATATTAATTTGTGAGTCCTCCGCCTATCCCCACTCCAACATTCAGCAGACCTTTGCCGCTAAATTATACATACACATGAAAAGTTACCCTTTGAACCAGAAAGAGCAAGCACAAGAAAAAAAAAGTTGTATATTTATCTCCTCCTCGCTTTCCTCTCTTCTCTTATACACATTTGAAGAAATCATATTAAGGAAAAATAGTGCATTCGTAAGGGAAAGTTATCGCTGTTTATAAAG
Source organism: Periplaneta americana (assembly GCF_040183065.1). NCBI lineage: Eukaryota > Metazoa > Arthropoda > Insecta > Blattodea > Blattidae > Periplaneta > Periplaneta americana. Next base: position 44,259,875 of record NC_091133.1, read on the forward strand.
AAGTATAAAATGAGGTGGGTGAAGTAGTAGAAAATTAGAGAAGGAAGGAGACAGTTTGTATTAAAGTGCAGAGGAACAAGCCGTGGCAAATTTGGCGTGGACGATACTAATACTCATTTCCGCAAACATTTCTAGCAATTCCCCTTTCGCTTCTTTTCGTTCCCCATCTTTTTTTCTTCCTTCCTGTTTTTTCGACTCTATCTCTCTCACTCCTTCTTATACAATTTAGGGAATCGGTGCATAAAGTTTAATCTCAGAAATGGGGCCCGAGGGTAAGATTATTTGCTATACAGTTTGTTTCTTTCTCCTGGTCTGTAAAGTGTTGTATATTAATGCCTTACGAAACATTAATATTAAACAAGGCACTTGAGATGTCGAGATCGTTAACGGCTGGTTCATTGTACCGTAAATCAAACTTGCAAAGGTGTTTCCTAGTTAATACTCCACTTGAAACCATAAAATATAATTAAAACCTCTATTCAGCCTTAAGTTATTCCAATGTTCAAGTTAACTCTATACGGAAGTGTTATAAAATAGCCTATATTAAATTTCTAAACATGTATTTTTCACGTTAATTAAGACAAAGGATTAGAAATTTCGGACTTTTCCGAGAAATAGGAAAGTCAGACTTCACTACAATAACAACAATAAAACAAGCAATAATAACACAAAAATTGCCACGAAAGAGCCTACTGCAGGGGTCGTCAGCACAGAGCACGCTCGGGCTAGCTTCTCTTACCCGCGGAAAACGCAGTGCACCATAGTGCTCTCGTAGCTGCTAGCGGGTATGCTCTCTACCTCTCCCTGTTGCACGACCGTGCACACGGGACGGCACCGCGTACCCATTGCACATTTCAGCGAGTGCTGACGACCACTGGCCTACTGCATTGCAAGTATCTAAATGTTAAAATCTGAAGAATTTGAACCTAAAAGTAGTAGGACTTAATCGAATCAATGATGATAATTAGGGACTGTATTCTGAAACAGGGCGTACGGAGATAAGGTAACTGATTCTAGACTATATTGTCGTGACCTCATATTTGGCGCGTGGCACAGGTACTATCAGGAAACACCTGCATCTTGTTTGTGCTGCAGTTGACGTTCTATTCATGATTCAAATATAGACTTCGAAAACTGTTGAAAATTCATTTCAGTGATAAAGGTTAACACTACGTTGACCTTTCCTATATTTAAATTATTTGTTCATTTAATTATTTGATTTATTTTTAGTGGTACTAGCAAAGTTAAGGCCGCAAAGACTTCTCTTCCACTCAACAAGTATAAAAGTACATTGCAAATATAAATACTGTTCCATTAATACAGAAAACAATTAATAATAATAATAATAATAATAATAATAATAATAATAATAATAAGGTAAATAATAATAATAACGTAATAATGATACAATAATAATAAAATTAATAATAATAATATTAATAATAACAATAATAATAATACGATTGAAATGTAGATATGTTTAGTTACATGCAATTCTAAGAGTGAAACATATACAATGTAATATTAAGAAAATTTCCATCGAAAGAATGATTAACTTAATGAAGGAAAATTGGCACCTATATTAAAAATGCATATTTTACTAAAGCAATATTTGAAGAAAGAGGATATTCTAGAGACGAAATGCAATCTTTCTGACAATAGGCTTCTAAAAGTAATCTATGTGACAGCCCTTTACACTGTGTAAACTAAAATACGCTATTTTCACTATTATACTATCATAAAGAATGAAGGTTTACTTTGATCAAACATTATTCACATTATTGTACACAAGTTACTAACCAATTAGGCTATAGTATTATGAAATGAAATACCTTGCATTATAATACACAACATTGTGCATAAACTTAATATGTAAATAATGTTTGATTACTTTAAGCCCACATCCTTTATTATAGTATAAATAGTAAAAATAGCATAATCCAGTGTATATAGTGTAAGTAATTTAAATTTTAAATATCAGGTAGGTAACTCTTAAAGCGGTTCATGTTTTATTCTGCCCCACTTGACAAAAGCGTAAGCCGTCAATCAAGTACTTCATTTACTAGAGCACGTGCGTAATTTATTTTAAAATTTCAGTAATACTTAATCTTGTAGCCTCCTGTGAAAAAGGACGGTACCTAGTTATCAGAACCTGAACCACATTTAATAAAATAAAAAATTACTAACACCGGCCAATAGAAAAGGAAGCAGAGCCATTAAAATGATACATTTTACCATAGGCTACATTGTCGTCCTTGAGGATCTAGAGCAGATCTTGGAACTCAGTGAAGGCCGACTTTGCCTGGTTGTCTCTTGTCGGTCTACGTCTAAGCATTAGCCTCAACAGACTCAATTATGTCTATTAGTTGAATACCAAAAGACTCAGTTGTTGCCTGTAAATACAGGGATCGGATAACATTATATCCTTGCATAATTTAGAAAATTTAAAAGTCGCTTTAAATAATACTAAAATGTATTATATATACAACATTTTAATTATATAATGTGCTGAGTAATTTTCGGTGCTGGACCCCGGACTCATTTCACTGGCATTGTCACCTTTATCTCATTCAGACGCTAGATACACACAGCAGTTGATAAAGCGTCGTAGAATAACCAATTAATCAGTATATAATGATAACAAATCCAAACTATATAACTACTGCAATGTGTCGACGAAAGAATTTATCAAATATGTTTGATGGAGCTTTGGAGCCAATGTCGAATCATTTTATCATTTCTGCCGCCAACTACGACGCTGCATTCAAATCGGAAACTAAACCACATTAAATTAAACTAATCTTATTAATCTAATTAATAAAACTGAACTAAAGCAATCACTACAATTGAGGAAAATCCTGTTTGCCGTTTTCTTTTTTTCTGAAATCCCCGAAACATCAAACCTATCATTTTCATGGACAGTCCTGAGCAATTACAATCATGCAGGCCTATTACTGTATAAAAAACGTCTTATATGGAGGCCAATACACATTACAATTTTATTTTCTTGACTGTTGGAAAGGTTACTAACCAGAGAAAGAATATTTTAAGTAAATTTTCATTTGCGTCAAGAGAGATCGATAGAATGTATACTAAGTAGGACACTTTAGTAAAGAAATTCTCAATTTTTATAATATACTTTCGTAATTTATTAATTCAGGACTCGACTATCGATCGAGAGATGACTGTACAACAGTTAAAAGCTGAAGAAGAACCAGTTTATTAATATATATCTTGAGATTACACAACTTTTAACACTATATCACTTCGGAATATGTATTATATATGTCGCGTGTTAAATATTACAGTACCTGATTAACTAGGCCTATTCAACCAGAAAGCCAGAAACTAAACACACTAGAACTATACGAAATATATAAACACAAAAAAAAAAAAAATGAAATTCTCGACTCACAACTCAATTTCAGAATACACACATTCTTTGACTCTACATTACACTACGCAAACACACCCTCACAGGAAACATAAACAAAAAGCGCTAAGACCAGCACCAACCAGTTCTGAAAATGGCCCTTAACAGGCTGAAATTACATAACCAGGTGTTGTAATATTTCACACGCGAAAGATGTATAATACATATTTCGCAGTGTATGAAAATAAAGAACCATATGCTCCAGATGAAGACTATAAAGAACCACTCGATGAAGGCAAGTATCACACAGTGATGATAAAGAATCATGCGACGAGGATTGAGAGTCTCATGTTGAAGATAAATCACCAGGTAATGAAGAAGAGAGAGAAGAGTCTGTTTATGAAGATAAGGAAAAGGACAGAAGTAGTGATGAAGATGAAAGGAAGAAAAGTGATGAATATAAAAAAGATCTCATTCATGTGAACTATACTACGTTGATGATGAAAAAGTACCCCATGTTGAAGTTGAAGGCGGAGAAACGTATATTGAAGTTGATAAATAAGAACAATATGTTGAAGTTAATAAAGAAGAACCGTGTATTGAAAATTACAGGGAAAACGTACGTTGAAAATGACAAATAAAAATCATGTGTTAAATATGTCGAATAAGAAATGTATGTTGAGAATGATAATAAAGAATCATAATTTGAAGATGACAAGAAGAACCTATGTTGAGAATGATAAAGAAGAACGGTATGGTGAGAATGAGAAAGAAGAATCTTATGTTGAGGATAGCAAAGAGGAACCTATGTTGAAGAGAAGAACTGTATTTTAAAAATGACAAAGAAGAACAGTACCTTGAGTATGACAAAGAAGAACCATATATTGAAGATGACAAAGAAGAATTTTATTTGAAGAGAAAACTGTATTTTAAAGATGATAAATAAAGAACCTTACCTCGAGGATGACAAGAACCATATATTGAAGATGACAAATAAGAAACCTATGTTGAAGAGAAAACTGTATTTTAAAGATGATATAAAAAGAACCTTACCTCGAGGATGACAAGAACCATATATTGAAGATGACAAAAAAGATAACTACAGAGTGTAACAAAAGTTTCTGGTACAGTTTGTTAAAATTATTCTCTTGTTTAGTTCCCATTTTCCCAGGAATGATGACCAAATTTTATGATGCAGGAGTTGGTACTAGTTGATTGTGGTGTGATCCAATTCTTTATTAATAATTTGGCGGGAAATGTCACATTGTTGAAGACAGGTGTTCAATATATTAACAGTGTGAGTTAATTTGTAGTAAAATTAGGCAGTGTAAATTACGAGGTCATAAATTTTTCCTGTGATTTGTGATTTTAATTCTGGTGAGTATTGTTTTATATTCTTTAATCAATAAATTATCGTGTAGTATGATTGAAATTAAGTGTCATCTTCTTTCAATATTAATTATTCGTAACACAAAAATGTAACAAAAGTTTCTGGTACGTACCAGGAATTATTGTTACATCTTTATTTTTTATACTTTCCGGATAATAAACTAGTTAAATGTAATTTTTAATGCGTAATTTTAATAAACGATACTGACACTTATTTTTAATCACTCAGGTCACCATGGCACCAACAAAACGTGGGCATGCTCGGTCTCAGGTTCAAGCCTTGGTCAAGACTGGAAAATCAGTACGTGATATTGCCAGGTTGTTGAAAATGTCACCAACAACAGTTTTAAAATGGAAGAATCAAACGGATGGTTCTGTTTCTGATGCTAAACGATCAGGCCGACCAAGCAAAGTGTCACCTCAAACAAAAAGAAAAATAAGGGAGTGGGTGAAGGACAAGGTTGGTGTAGGAACTCGGGCTGTGGCGAAAAGGCTGAATTTTTCGGAGTGTTACCGCTCTATAAACAAAAACATTTCACACATGACAATCAGTAGGCATTGTCATAGTCAGGACTGGGGTCGGAGGTCTTATGTACCAAGAATCAAGCCAATGCTGAGTGAAAAGAACATATCCGATCGAATTAAATTTTGTGAAAGGTTGCTGAAAGAAGGATACACAGAGGATGCACCTGCTGCCAGAATTCTAAGGGCTCATATTCTGTTTACGGATGAGTCACTTGTGGAACTTCACTCTATTCCGAATCGTCAAAATGCCAGAATTCGAACAGCGGATCCATCCTCTATAAAGCCTACGCAGGTACCCAAGTTTGGCGTTAAGATTATGGTGGCCGGAGGAATCTCACGTTATGGAAAGACACAACTTATTATAGTGAATGAGAAGAAAACTGTGAATGGCGACTATTACTGTACACACATTCTCCCAGCATATTCTAAAGTTCTAAGGGATACCACTAAATTTCCAAAACAACATATTGCGTTCCTCATGCAAGATGGAGCCAGAGCCCACACAGCTAAGAGTACACTGGACACAATAAAGAATTCTGGCATCAAAGTCTGGACAGACTGGCCTGGAAATTCTCCAGACTTAAATCCCATAGAGCACCTGTGGAGCAGATTACAAGAAAGTGTGTTTCGAACACCCAGACCAAGAAATCGCAATGAGTTGATAGCCCGAGTGTTGGAAGAGTGGGAGTCCATTACTCAGGAAGACATTTTCAGACTCACAGATAGTTTTGATAGACGTGTGTTGCAGTGTCTTGAAAAAAAAGGATGTAATACCGACTACTGAAGAACAGTAATGAAAGGACTGTTCACTAAGCTATAAAGTGGCGTTATTTTGTGATATTTACCACAAGAAATTAAGAAATAAAGTAAAATTTTCACTGTACCAGAAACTTTTGTTACACTCTGTATATTGAAGAGAAGAACTGTATTTTAAAGATGATAAATAGTACCTTACCTTGAGGATGACAAGAACCATATATTGAAGATGACAAATAAGAAACCTATATTGAAGAGAAGAACTGTATTTTAAAGCTAACAAAGAAGAACCGTACCTTGAGGAAGACAAAGAAGAACCATATATCGAATATAACAAAGAAGAAACGTATGTTGAAGATTACAAAGAACGATATGTTGAAGATGAAAAGAAAAAACTGTATCTTGATGGCAAAGAGATATGAGAACCATATTATGAAAATGAGAAAGAAGACTGTATGAGAAATTAAAACACAAAAAGTATCAATATAAACTGATTGCCTATTAATATTTTAATATTAAACAAAGCTATTATTAAAGGTATCATTTCATTCTTCCTTTATCACAAATATAATATTATATTTTCCCCATAGGAATAAAATATTGGTGTCAGACGATAAGAATACATTCACCTCTGTATCTATTAAAGGGGAACAAGTGTTGGGGCCCATTGAAAAGAAATGTCTTGTAATTACGGTGTACATCAGCTGTAAAGCTGCTAGCGTTTGTTGCGTTAGTTTCACGTGTGACCGCGGAATTTGGAGTAATGCGGGTGGTAGAGGTGTAGGGGATGATCCGTGTAATAGGAACCAGGAGCAGGGTTTCTGGGGCAACGGTCACACACTTTGAACCAACACTCAAATTACGATTCGTTGAAAGCTCCCCTTCCTCGTCTCTAGCCCCCTTGGTTCTAACTTTTTTATCCGTAATTCTCTCTTTACCCTTTTTGTTATTTTCATAAATCCCTTTACATTCCCTTTTTCCATTCCCTTCATCCTACTTTCATCCGAAACTCGCAGCATCATTCGGCTTTGCTACAGATACAATACGTAACACCTCCGCCGCTCGAAGACATAAATGTCACAAGCAAACACCATTCATATACAGTATAAATTGTACATAATTAAAAACTAAAACGAAACCACACATATTTCGCTAGAGCCACCTGCTAGCACATTTTAGTCAGTTACAAGATTTTTCCCCACATTCTGGTAATGAATAATTTTAATTTCAAGTTGTAGTTAGTATAAAATAATGGGTGTCACTAAATGACACACACTTTCTCATTACACATAGGGTGTAGCAACTAAAATGTCTTTCCCATTTCAAGATATATATTAAGTATATTAAATAATCAATTACCTATATCAAATTGTATATTACTTGCCGAAAACGTCCACACCTGTGGAGTAACGGTCAGCGCGTCTGGCCGCGAAACCACGTGGCCCGGGTTCGAATCCGGTCGGGGCAAGTTACCTGGTTGAGGTTTTTTCCGGGGATTTCCCTCAACCCAATACGAGCAAATGCTGGGTAACTTTTGGTGTTGGACCCCGGACTCATTTCACCGGTATTACCACTTTCATATCATTCAGACGCTAAATAACCTAGATGTTGATACAGCGTCGTAAAATAACCCAAATCGATTGCCGAAAAAAGTTCCTTTAGCGGATCAGTGATGTATTGTTACTCCGCTGTGTCAGATTTCGAGTACGTCTTCCTATATTATGATATAATATATTTTTCAGCCAACTTTGCAATTCATAGTTATGGTGGACCATCACATTTCTGCTTTTCGATCCACCATCCCTTTAATACATACCACTCTTTTCTATGAATATATTCATTTGACAAGTATTTCCTGATTACTTTCTATTCTTCTGTTTTAAATGAATTGCTATCTATTCTTCCCTATCTATCCTACTGGGTGTTCATTTCAAAGTGTGTCATGACGTCACTGTTGTTGAGTCACCGATTTGAAGCGAGTTTCAGCTTATATGTCAGAGAAGCTGCCTATTATTCAAGGCGTTCTTCAATCTGAACTTGAGAACGTGTACGGTATAACTTGAACGTCGTAGCAACAGATGGCGGTCTGTACTGTCTGTGTGCTACCATAACCTCTTTCGAACTGTGTTTTGCGCCGGCAAGACGTACGCAGGGTATTTGTTATCATCGGTTGCGTACGGTAACATTCCACAACACAAATCAAATACTCCGTGTCCATGTTGACCGTCGAAGTTAATGTCAACAAATACGTAAGTAATCGTCTTAACCCTCTCCCAATATCCCGACAGTACGTATTTCCAAACAGTTCACATTCCTGCCACTACCGGCGTTATCGTACGCATCGGCACGTACTCTTCAGAATGAACGCCGTACTTGCTAGGCAACTTCTCTGCCTCCTAGGTAATACACCTTTGCGGAAGTGTAGGAATATTGAATTCTCTAGGCTCATCGGCTAGCATACAGCGAGCCATGACACACTTTGAACTGAACACCCAGTATTCTATTCTATTTCTCATACCTAGATTGTCTCCCTTCCATTTCTCGCTTTCCTATGAAATATTGCATATTCCCTTCCTTAATAATTTATATTATTTATTTATTTTATTCTCTATTCTAAAATCTACCTGCTCTTAATCATTTTTCCAGCAATTTTCTCCGTTATTTGTTTTCTTTATTTTACAACACATCACTTACTATTTCTTTACTATTCTGTCCTCTATTTATTTACGATTTAACTTTTTCTCTTCACTTCACTCCTAAATTTCCACTTTTATTACCTCTTTCCATAAATTTATTTCTATAATACTCCTGCAATTATAGTACACCTAATACTACTCCCAACCCACAACATTGAAAAACATGAACTACCTAATTAAATTATTTACAGTTCGTTTTATAGAATACGTGTACTGAAATAACATTGCTCTAAATGAGCTGTGGAGACTATTGGAACTTACTTGAATCTAGTAAATAAGATATTTCGTGACGCTAGAAAAAATGTAATATTCTCGTATTAATAAATTCTTTGCATGAAAATTCCTTTCAGTTTACAAATGATAAGGAAATCTTTTAACGTAGAACATATCGGTAAACAACAGGTATAATAATCATACGTTCCGAGTAGCATTTCTTAGACTCTTGAATTCTTTTGCCTGCTTGGGTACGAAAGAAATAGACAATTTCCTACCTAATAAAGTGGCAAGGGTCGCAAACAGCGAAAGTACTAGGGATCTTTTAGAGGGCATAAACCGATTTATTGTCTCTGGAACATTCAGCCTGATTGATTTCTTCTGAGTCAATGGTTAGCCCGTCCCGCTATCTTGACAGGTAATCGCAATTTCTTTCTTACTTCACCACTTTATTGGACGTCCGTTCTCTCTCAATTGTATATATAGATCTTGTGACCGACTACAAAGTTCGTGTTGCGTGATATATTTCATCCTTTGTTTTGACGGGACAAGTTTCTACGTTATGCCTAATTTAATTCTTTTTAATTCTGTCTCGTTTAAAGAAGTAGAATTAACGTAATGGGAATTAGTTAATTGTATAATCTTATGGGATTTAGGAGACGAAAGAGCAGAACAAATGCTAAAGCTATAGAATTTACAACTTCAGCAGAGTTTACAAGGAAATTGAATTACGTCGTAATAAATTTATCTGTAGATGCTCTAGTTTAATTCAGTATTAAGTAGCAATTCAATAACATTATAAGCCTGCGCACTTCCTCCTCCCAAACACCCTCCTTTAAAAATTACGATACAAACTTAAAGGAATGTACCATAGATTTTCAGCTTGTTTTCCGTAGGGACTAACTTGGAAACATTCTGAATTAAATAGGCCTATTTCGCGTGTATTGCAACTGTGAATCATTATCTCGAAAATGTAATGCATTGTGTTACGTTTGTTAGGCACAAATAGTCTTGCATAGAAGAAATTTCTCATAGAAATACCTGTGTATTTTGAAAACTTGTTCTGAATATTCCTATTACAAAATACTAGATTATGTAGCGTCAGGGAAATAGACTATAGCGAGATGACATTTATTCTAGGATTCGCTGGACATTACCTGATATTCGCTTTAATTTTTGGAAATATTCTAGCCTGGTAATCGGTCCAAAAACACTTGAACCCCTGTCCGAAATCAGCCTCACATCACGAGTCTGACACAAATATGTTGGGTAACAACAGCAAATATCTACAGGTGTATATTGAATTAGACAAGAACGCATGATGGATTGAAATCTGTGTAATAATATCATATTATAACAGAAATACTAAATTGTTGTAATTGTGTCAGAAACATAATCTCCTAGTAGAAAAAATATTTTTAAGAAAATACTAATACTAATAATAATAATAATAATAATAATAATAATAATAATGATAATAATAATGAAAATTATTAGATATGAAATATTAACAGAAGATATTTATTTATTAATACATTCGTCTGTCATAGCAGATGACCATATAGGTCCGGAAAACTGTTTAAGAAAATGCGTATATAGAATAGAGAGAAACAGCAATACAATAGGTAGCAATCATAGCACAATATGCAATTTAGAAAGTTTAAAAATTAAACATTATATAAACGATTATGTAAAATGCCTGTGGATTTCTTTAAGATATTTAAACAAATATTCTGAATATCTTGGGATGTCATATCATATTGTTTTAAAATGTCAGTAGTATATATATATATATATATATATATATATATATATATATATATATATATGTCGATCAGCGGGCACCAAAAAGCAAACCCCTCAACTCTCATGTCGTCGGTTTCTTAGTAAAAGTGACCAAGTCCAAAATGCAAAATTGTTGGGAAAAGGCATTTAAAGGTTTAATGATCTATCCAAAGATAACTGTACTTCTTTACATGTTAGTAATAAGTTATTTTGAAGGTAAATGTGCTATATTATTAGTTTTTAATATAAAATTATGTCTTAAATTTTCATAATGCTTTGGAAGCCTTGGAATGTGACTTGGCCAGTTTCACCAAGAAACCGACGATGTGTTATCAATTGCATTATACCTCTCAAGTGAGGAGCACATGGGCAGTTAAATGACTTGTTTTTCCTGGTCAACCGCTAAGGATTGAGATACATTCTTTTCGAACCGTACAGTTGGGTCCAATATTACTGCCTTTTTCGTCTGTCTATTAAGAGGAACTATATCCGCTTGTCTCTTACTGCCATCCTCAGATATAGGCTACAGTGTACTTCTTCACGTACTTCAAGATTTTTATTTTTTCTTAAATGTGAGGCAATATAAGTGCGAACACTATGATGACGTACATTGCACAATAAATCTCCTTTAGGACATAATCCTAACACATGACCAAGAGTATCAGTCGCCTCTACACAAAGATACTGTAACCAGGTGGAAATTAATAATTTTAAAATGGAAATAAAATAAATATAATGTCCAAATTAAAGATTATAAATAGAAAGACTAGACCCTAACAAAACGAACGTCAGATGTAGATAGTATTTTTAAATTTCAAATTAACAATAAAATTAATCGGTCGTAAAAACCTCGAAAACAAAATTACCTATATAAAATATAAGTACGGGTAACTACAAGTAAAATATCTTCTAGATGTAAAGTGTCTGTGGAGAATAAGTAACATAGGTCGGTAATAACGTGAATCTTAAATCACCTGTCAACACTTGTACTTGATAAAAATTTTTAAACTACGTTCACATAATTAAAATCATTACCAAGAGAGCCACGCAGCAACTAATCCAGGCCTGCAGAACCCGCAAAGTAGGGGAACTATGACGTCAACCTCACCTCCACTTCTATTGGGGATGATCGACTTCCGCCCTGAGAATGAATGTTGATGCAGCCGAGCGTAACTAGAACGCCGTGACCGCACAGGTAGAAAAGGTGGGTGGGGTAAGAAAGGGGAAGAAAGCAGTCGCGCTCAAGAGTTACAGTTCTGCAGGCCTGAACTAGCCTACTCTATCTGTAGCTTTGGAACATTCGTGATATACACAATCTCCCTCAAGCAAAAGAAACAGTTTTCTTTTTCCAGATAACTCGGTCCAGAAAATTCCCTTCTTCCATGTATCCCTTCTTAAAATAATAATAATAATAATAATAATAATAATAATAATAATAATTCATATGCGGTGACTACGAGGAAGGCAGAAAATAGGAACGTTAGGATAAAGCTGGATTTTCAATGAAAAACCTGACCTGAGGCAGAACACTATGAATAATAATAATAATAATAATAATAATAATAATAATAATAATAATAATAATAGTGGTAATATAACAATAGCAATAATAATTCATATGCGGTGACTACGAGGAAGGTAGAAAATAGGAAAGTTTGGAGAAAGCTGGATTTTCAGAGAAAAACGTGACGTTAGGCAGAACACTATGAATAATGATAATAATAATAATAATAATAATAATAGTGTCTAATATAATAACAATAGGAATAATAATAATTCATAGGCAGTGACTACGAGGAAGGTAGAAAATAGGGATGTTTGGAGAAAGCTGGATTTTCAGTGAAAAACCTGACCTTAGGCAGAACACTATGAATAATAATAATAATAATAATAATAATAATAATAATAGTAATAATAATGGTAATAATATTCAATGTATTTTGCCCTAATCCCGCTTGGTGTGATAACAGATTACTTGTTTCCTAAAACCAAAGTAGTCTGTCTAATATCATCCTCTTCAAGGTATCTGCCAAAAATCTTGTTAATTATATGTTATAGGTCTATATGAAATTTTCTTTGCAGGTTATTCTGACTTCAATACGTATGTGTTAATATGGATATCAAATAGGATATTTAAAATGATAGAATATGCGCACTGTGTAATACTAGTCCGTTCAAAACAATTGTTCTTTAATCCCAATTCACCTTCATCTTATACGTGATAGTAGCCTACATTTAGGGGATTGAAAATTTGCATTTTTCTTGAAGATTGAAAAATAAACCGTTTTGTTCGGTAACTCAAAACGTAATCGATTAAATCTTATAATCTTAATCTCAAAGATGATAACAAAGAATATTTTTTTGCGTTTTAAATCTATTTTCTATATATTTTAAATGCGATATTTCAGACAACATGACCTTTCAGTGAAATACGTTTCTGTTCGATGTATAATTCTAAAAGATTTTCCTTAACCCTTTCCAGCCCAATGATTCCATATGGCATCATACACTTTACCTGCTCTGAGAATGCATGTAAAATGCCAAATGACTCCATATGTTATCATAGCCATATTCTTAGTTACTTTTAAGATAGCTGGCACCCCTGAAATCCCGAAACAAAACACTATCGGGCAGCGTTTCTCCTTCATGTCAAAATATATATATTTTTTTAATTTTCAATTTAATTTGGGCTGGAAAGGGTTAAATCTGGTAAAGAATTCGGGAAATTTTTCACCTCAAAATTAAAAGTAGTGGTCGGAATGTGTAATAAAGAGATAGAAGAACTCGTCTGGAACTGCACTTCGTGTGACCGTTTTGCATTATCCTTACATTTACAGCAAGCCTTGCTCTTCTCCAAGAATCCTTCCTTGTCTTTCTCATCTACGGTATTTACATAAGCAAGGCACCAAGTTACCAAAGAGGATTTCGGTCTAATGTAACATCGCTTGTAAGTCTGCTTACGCAACAAGCACTGTATAAATGTCTTGACACGTTGCATAAACATACTCCTCCAACATTGTAACTAAGGTGGGAAGAAACAACACTAGCGACAATGTGCCCAGATTCCACGGATAACACAAACGAGGTTGAGGCAATATCATTGTTGCTGCTGAGCGAAAACAGTATAGTTGTTGAGGCCGAAACCAAAGCATAAGCATCTACGCCTACAACTAAAATGTATTATCTTGCACGGTGGAAACATTGTGTAATTCAAGGCTATGTGAAATGTCTTTATTGCGTTGAATTAAAACTGCAATGATATAATAAAAGTGATAATAAAGTCATCTGGAACAGTTTTATCACAATTTTATAGTCCCATAGTTACACAGTTTTTTTTATAGTGTGTATAATTTAAAAAAAAAAGAAGAATGTGGTGATTATAGCATGCTTTAGTTTTTTTTCAGATGCAGCGGTTTTATTGGCTACATGACGTGACAAGAGACTTAATAATTACCATGCGAACAGTAATGTAAACAATGAAATAATAGAAACAACACACACATTATTATAAAATTCACTTATAAACATGTCACTGTAGGTATAAATTTCATCAAAAACTGACTTGATACAAATTCGCTATCTCTAAATATAACTAAAACTACTTTGGTGTCATTTTCTTTAACAGTCTCTGGATTGAACAAATTGAAATCACTTTCTCATTTAAAATTAATAATCCACAACTCATTTTGTAAACTCTCGACAACCTGTAAATGCCCTTGTCTGAAAGAATCTGTAGATGTGAAATACCTGGGAATTATTGTTGATCAGCACTTGAAATGGGATAGACAAATCACCTTTTTATGTAACAGGATACGTAAAATCTGTTATCTAATATGGTATAACTGGATGGGGAGGCATTACAAAAACTGCTCTTTTTCCTCTAATTATGTTGCAAAAACGTACAATCAAAATTTGTTTGAAAAGGCGACTGGATTATCCAACAAATTTGATCCATTCCGAATTGAATGTTTTTAGAATTGACCAAATTTATAAATACTCTTTAATGAAATTCTATCACAAAAATAGAATGAAATTTTTGCTCAGCCACATGCTCATAATACAAGACGAAATGAAATTCTTAAATTAGTTGAACCTAAATATTTCACATCTGCTGCTTTACTACACAGTGCAAATTATGGTCCACGTCTATATAATTCGATAATAAAATTTCATCCAGAATTGACTACTTTAAGCAATGAAATTTTCAGATCCAGAATTAAAAAATTTATATGACAGACTTCCCTATATATATTATGAACCATGCATTTTAAAACAAGCTTATTTCTATCCTAAGTATATTTTTCTATTTTATCTTGGTTACTATATCAACATGACCTGCACTAATTATACTACTAATAATACGTTAATATTAATCCATCAATCTCAACATCGTCTCTTTGTTCACTCAGTAATTACTAGTATTATTATTCACTAATTTTATTATCATCTTTATGTGAGCTTTTTTCTTAAGTATTTTGTCTACAAAGTATGTATATCTATGTAACGGAACTGTCCCCGAACACGAGCTTTGCTCTTTCGGGGTATTTTAATGTAACGTTTTTATGTATATATTATTATTAAATAAAATCTATATCTAAATCTAAATCTAAATATGAAAAAATTGAAAGTAAAATCTTAAATTAGAATACCAATAACATAACAACACAATAAGAAACCTCAAAATATATGGCATTAATAATGGATAATAATAATATTATTATAAAAATTAGGATATCAATATTAATAAAACGAAAGTAAAGAAATAGTTATATAACAGAAAAATCATTGTTAAAATAAAAGTAGTGAACATTCACAGTCATAAAAACAGTTATAAATTAAAAAAAAATAATAAGTACATAACTACAATAGCAGAATAAGATATAAGATAATAAATTGAATCACTAAATACGAAAAGGGAATGTCATCTTCAATTAGTTTTGAGAAAAACACATAACTTCTGCATACAACCTAATATAAACAATTTGCATCGAAAATATTTCTATGAACCAATCAAGACTACACAAAATATTTATGTAAACAACATGCGTATTTTTTCAATTTATCCTGCCCTGTAGAAACAATTTTTGTATGTGAACTTGTTCCTCTTTCATATCTAATGAAATATATTGTAAAAAATATTAAACAAAATGTATCGTTATCTCTATTATTGAAATCAAAATATTTATTGCATGCCAATTTATGTACAATAGTAGAGTTAGCGCACAGAAACATTGAAAGCTGTCGGTTATTACATAAATCGAAATATTTTTGTGTGGGGACTTGTTCTCCTTTCATATCTAAAGAAATACATTATAAAAATATTAAACAAAATGTATCGTTATGTCTATTATTGAAATAAAAAGCTTTATTGTATGCCAGTTTATGATCAATAGTAGAGTGTAGCACATAGAAACATTGAAAGGTGTTGGTTCTTACATAAACCCCTGAATTTAGCCATCTTTATTCGATTTTGCTTGCAGTGATCACTGTTTAAAACACATTTCTTGCGTTTTGCAGGACTTGAAGCACTATTTTAATCGTTTGAAGCTATTTTACTCATGTTACATATTTTTCCTCTAGATGACAGGAACAACAAACTTGAATTTCTGATGAGAAGGGACCAAGTCGTGGACTAAGTTCCTTTTCAAAGTAAACATGAAAACTAAAGTGTTGAAATGTAGACAGAAAATGCGGGACCTGTTCCGTTTTCATGCAGAATGAAAGAGCTTATCTAAATTAGTATGACTACAGTCTTAACTCATTTTTGTCAAAACTGTGATTGTATTCCGTTTTCATATTTAGTGATTCAATTCTATAAGAACAGTAATAAACCAAAAAAAGGCGAAATAATAACTACATACGAATTTATTTATTTATTTACTTATTTGTTTATTTTATTTATTTATTTATTGTAATATTAATGTGCTGGTCAACAGCCATGGGCCAATGATAGTCCAGCACAAGTGATAAAATAATAATGGTAATAATAAAAATATCAAGTTAAATGCAATATTATTGAATTCCTGTCCTGTTGATATTTTGTCATGCTTCTCTCTTCCCTTTATATTGTAGCCATTACGCAACGTCCATTTTCGGCTTTCCCCTTCAAAATTCATTGAAGTTTCTTCAGTGGAACGGCGAAATTCGTAGTGAGACAAATGGACAACAGGCTTGGAATTCACATATTCATTATTCTTAGCAACAATTTCCTATGCAAGGACGCGTTTTCGCGTACCTTTTTTTAAATGTCCTCTGAACTCCATTCATTTATTCATTCATTCATTCATTCATTCAATGCCCCATGATATTACTTTAAAACAAACGAAACATGAAGAAGTTTCTTTTTCGAAGTACATATCTGTGCAAATCACAGAAACCTGCAGAAAAGTATATTCTATTATCCATGTGCTAAAAAGGATAAATGTTCATCTCCCCTCTTGCTTAAAAAAGTCCCTTGTGCAGACACTTGCATTTCCCTATTTCGACTATGCGGACATTTTACTGACTGACCTCTCCAGCGACAACAAAATGAAACTTCAACGTGCTCATAATTTGTGTGTACGTTTTGTAAGCAATGTTCGTAAATATGATCATATTACCCCATCCCTGGAAGCAATAGGTTGGCTTAAACTAGATAAGAAAAGAAATTTACATTCACTTCTCTTTCTCTTCGAAATCTTGAACTCTTCTATTCCTTCGTACCTGTCGTCTCGCTTCACTTACCTTTCTTCCCACCATAATCTGAACACACGCTCTCGTCATGAAACAATACTAACAATACCATCCCATCGCACCTCCTCATACTCATCTTCTTTCACAATAGCCCTGCCAAGACTCTGGAATTCGCTACCTGCTAGCATCAGGGACTGTCGAAATAAAATTGAATTCAAACGAAAACTACTAGGCACTTGGCCAGTAATTGATTACTTGTAAATAGTTTCTTTAATCTATCACAAAATATTTCAATATTCAGTAATTTCATCACTATACAATTTTGTTATTCTAGATTTAATTTGTAATTCAGTAAATTTAATACTAATTGTAATATTATTTGTAATTGTAATTGTAAATTTAATACTAATTGTAATTTTATTGTTGATATTGTAGTTGGAATCTCCTGGTAGAGGGGCAGAGAAGGCCTGACGGCCTTATCTCTACCAGGTTAAATAAATAAATACTACTAATACTAATACTAATATCTGTATTTACAAGCCATAGGATTCAGTTAACACATGGTAAAAATACAATATAATTTCTACTCGAGGGGTAGGGGGATTAATCACATGTGTAAATTACCTCATTATATCCGTGTATGTTGCGGTGCAGACAGATTTAAAAAAATGAGAAAAAATGGTAAAAGATTTACCTTATAATTAAAATGTAATTGTTTTTTTATTTATTTACAGTAAGGAATTAACATTTTTAGAAAAAGAAGGAAAAATTATTTACAGGAAAATTTCACTCATTACACAGTTTAAGGTTATATTGCCAATTAGATTGCATGTGTGGAAAGAATGTAGGAAGCTCAGACAATTCGCAGCAGATTTCCCTTTAGTGTCTTTCATTCTCTCCGTGTGGTCGAGAAGATAATGCAGCTCCAAAGTAGCTCTTGAGATTTCATTACTTGATCAGAATCACTTAATGCTCATTTTCGACCACAGACCTGAATAATCCCTAAATGGAGCTTTCGACGACATTGTCTTGGCATCCCGGAGTTCGTTTTTACGTGTGGAACTATCTTCCTCGCTGTTTTATACTCGGAAGGGATCGATGGCGAAGACTGTGTTCCCGGAGAAAGCAATTTGATGTTTTTGAGGTCATATTCGCCACATTAGCCTAATTGATAGCCTTGTGTGTTATTAATTCATTAATCAATCACGAGGAACGTCAGATGTTCTTGCATTATCTGGTGTTCCTCGTGCACGAACACGAGAAATCTTCGCAAGATGCGCGCGCATCCATTAAACATGAAGCGCTCGATTTAATTACCAGTCCACGTCTAACATCGTGACATGATACAGGTGCGTGTAAAAACACTGTAACCGGGTGGGCAGTCTCCAAAGCCGCACGTCAATTTGTAGGGGAATTCCGACCCTGAAACTCATGTAAAATGGCAATCATTTTAATCTTTTTCATTAAGAGATAAACATATAGGAGATGTTGAGATAGAATGCCAAACTACTACATATTTTGTTAATTAATTTGTTTCTGACACAGTAAAAATGTTTCTAACCTCCTCGTTCGACACGATGAAATTATTGTCAATTCTGATTGTTTTTGTTGATACATTTGTTCGTCCGTCTATTCATTCATTCATTCATTCATTCATTCATTCATTCATTCATTTATTCAATTTCATTTTATCTATATTTTTAAGCATTTATGTTTCACTTTTTAATGTCTCTTCATTTCTTATACCTTATATTACTTTACTTTTTCTAATACTGTCTCTTCCTATCTTTCCCTTTACCATTTACCTTTCTCGAATGTTTTTATTTTCCTCTATTCTCTTAAGTTAATCTTTCATGTCTTTTTCTTTTTCCACTTAATTATTTTTCTCTCGCATTCACTCATCATTTTCTGCCAAATGGTAGGTCTTTCACTCTAAACCAGTAGTGTCAGAGTTGTAAGCTCCAAAACCGGTTGTGGAGCTAGAGAATGCAGTCGGAGCGTGAACTTGCATATGTCTGTGGAAGCACCGGAGCACGCAACGAGGCATAGTGGAGCGCTCTGGTCCGTTTAGACTCTGTCTGATAATGCTGCTCTAAACCTAGCATTTTCCATTCCTTCCTATTTTCCGCCTTCCTCTTAGTCTCTGCATACGATCCATATACCTTAATGATATCCTATTTACTTACAAATGGCTTTTAAGGAACCCGCAGGTTCATTGCCGCCCTCACATAAGCCTGCCATCCGTCCCTATCTTGTGCAAGATTAATCCAGTATCTATCATCATATCTCATCTTTCTCAAATCTTTTTTAATATTATCCTCCCATCTACGTCTCGGCCTCCCCAAAGGTCTTTTTTCCTCCGGCCTCCCAAACTTTAATGATGTCTATCATTCGATATCTTCTCTTGCCCCGAACTTTCCTTCCGTTCACTATTTCTTCCAGAGCATCCTCCAGTAGACAGTTTCTTCTCGCCAGTGACCCTGCCAATTCCTTTTTCTTTTCCTGATCAGCATTATTCTTTCTTTACCAACTCTTCCCAGCACAGCTTCATTTCTGATCCTGCCTGGCCGTTTCACACGCTCCATTCTTCTGCATTTCACATGCTTCCGGTCGTTTCTTTTAACTTCACCGTAACGTGTATGTTTCTGTTCCATACAATGTCACACTCCACACAAAGAACTTCACTCCTCTTTCCCTTAGTACTTTCTCCAATGTTCCACAGTCTTTTTCTATCTCTGTCGAGTTTTCCTCTTCCCACCTAGTCTCTTTTCCTTTGTCTCGTTTATCTTTCTCACTCCCTTATCTTTAATTGCTTCTCTTTCTCACTCATTTAACCATTTCTATTTATTTGTAGTAGATCTATCCTTTTTTCACTCGTCAGTTCTCTCTGTCTCACCTGTATTTTTACTAATCTCCTTCTCTTTTTCTTGTATCTCTTTTTCAGATATTTCTCTTTTCTCTCTCCCTCTCCCGTCTCTTTTTGTTCCTTGTCATCTTCCTCACTCGTACATTCCTCTCCGACTCGTCTCTTTCCCTCTTTCAAATGTTTCTTTATCTCTCTCACTCGTCTCTTTCTCTCTCTCTCTCACTCGTCTTCTTCTCTCTAATTCGTCTCTTACTCCTCATCATTCCTCCCTTTCTCTCTCTCACTCGTCTTCTTCTCTCTAATTCGTTTCTTGCTCCCCATCATTCGTCTCTTTCCCTCCCTTACTCGTCGTATTCTCTCTCATTCGTTTCTTACTCCCCATCACTCGTCCCTTTCCTTTCTCACTCGTCTTATTGTCTCTAATTCGTCTCTTAATCCCCATCACTCCTCTCTTTCTCTCCCTCACTCGTCGTCTTCTCTCTCATTCGTTTCTTACTCCCCATCATTCGTTCCTCTCACTTTCTCACTCTTCTTCTTCTCTCTATTTCGTCTCTTAATCCCCATCACTCCTCTCTTTCTCTCCCTCACTCGTCTTCTTCTCTCTCATTCGTTTCTTACTCCCCATCATTCGTTCCTCTCACTTTCTCACTCTTCTTCTTGTCTCTATTTCGTCTCTTAATCCCCATCACTCCTCTCTTTCTCTCCCTCACTCGTCTTCTTCTCTCTCATTCGTTTCTTACTCCCTATCATTCGTTCCTCTCACTTTCTCACTCTTCTTCTTCTCTCTATTTTGTCTCTTATTCCCCATCACTCCTTCTCTTTCTCTCCCTCACTCGTCTTCTTCTCTCTCATTCGTTTCTTACTCCCCATCATTCGTTCCTCTCACTTTCTCACTCTTCTTCTTCTCTGTATTTCGTCTCTTTCTCTCCCTCACTAGTCTCTTGCTCCCCATCACTCGTCCCCTTCTCTCTCTCACTTGTCAATTTCTCCGACTACTCTCTTTCTCTCTTGTACTGGTCTCTTAATTTCCCTCACTCGTCTTCTCTCTATTTCGTCTCTTAATCCCCATCACTACTCTCTTTCTCTCCCTCACTCGTCTTCTTCTCATTCGTTTCTTACTCCCCATCATTTGTCCCTCTCTCTTTCTCACTCTTCTTCTTCTCTCTATTTCGTCTCTTAATCCCCATCACTCCTCTCTTTCTCTCCCTCACTCGTCTTCTTCTCTCTCATTCATTTCTTACTCCCCAACATTCGTCCCTCTCTCTTTCTCACTCGTCTTCTTCTCTCTATTTCGTCTCTTAATCCCCATTACTCCTCTCTTTCTCTCCCTCACTCGTCTTCTCTCTCATTCGTTTCTTACTCCCCATCATTCGTCCCTCTCTCTTTCTCACTCGTCTTCTTCTCTCTAATTCGTCTCTTAATCCCCATCACTCCTCTCTTTCTCTCCCTCACTCGCCTTCTTCTCTCTCATTCGTTTCTTAA
The DNA here is from genome assembly GCF_040183065.1 of Periplaneta americana. Lineage (NCBI taxonomy): Eukaryota > Metazoa > Arthropoda > Insecta > Blattodea > Blattidae > Periplaneta > Periplaneta americana. The sequence goes on from NC_091133.1 coordinate 44,281,632, forward strand.
TCCCCACCATTCGTCCCTCTCTCTTTCTCACTCGTCTTCTTCTCTCTAATTCGTCTCTTAATCCCCATCACTCTTCTCTTTCTCTCCCTCACTCGTCTTCTTTTCTCTCATTCGTTTCTTACTCCCCACCATTCGTCCCTCTCTCTTTCTCACTCGTCTTCTTCTCTCTAATTCGTCTCTTAATCCCCATCACTCTTCTCTTTCTCTTCCTCACTCGTCTCCTACTACCCATCACTCGTATCTTTGCTGGTAACTTTCGGTGCTGGACCCCGGACTCATTTCACCGGCATTATCACCTTCATATCATTCAGACGCTAAATAACCTGAGATATTGATAAAGCGTCGTAAAATAACCTACTAAAAAAACTCGTATCTTTCTCTCCCTCACTCGACTTCTCTCTCAAACGTCTCTTACTCCCCATCATTCGTCTCTTTTTCTCCCTCACTCACCTTTTCTCCCACACTCGTCTTCTTTTCATTCGTCTCTTACTCCCCGTAACTCGTCTCTTTATCTGCCGCAGTTTTTTCTCTGTCATTAGTCTCTTCATTTCTGACTCTTCTTTAATCATCTCCCTCTCGTTTCTCTCTCTCCTTATCTGCTCAACTTATTGTCTCTTCTCACATTTTCTCCCTCATTTCTGACTCATATCGTTTATTACACACTCTCTTCTTTTACTTTTTCATTCGCCTCTTTCTCACCATTTTTCTTTTACGTTTCTCTCGATTTTTTCTCTCTCATTCGATCCATTTCTCTCGTCTCTTCCCCTCTCATCCATCTGTTTATCTTTATGCCCATCTTGTCATTCCTTCTGACCTTATCCTTTGAAATTTGGAACCCAATTTGATGTTATCTTTCTGTAGTTATTTTTGCTTGCATTTTATGTGTCTGTTATACTTCTCCATTTTTCCTTTCTTCTTCATTTCTTTCTCTTCCGTCTTTTTCTTTTTTGCTTCCATTTCTTTTCTGCCCTCCTTAAAGCGCACCAATAATCATCCTATGTCCTCTATACCCATAATTAACAGCCCAATAGTAAATTTTCTATGCTTGGTAGGAAATTAAATAATATTTACATAAAAATGGACACGCTTCGAAGTGTAAAAATAGTCTTAGTATAAAATTCCACTATCATTCTGTTTATAAGAAATTTTGTAGGGCTAATTATTTCTGAAATTTTAAGTTACTGACGTTCTTTCTTATGTAGGTAAAGTACCTATTAAACCATACGTAAGCGGAAGAATTCATCCCCGATCCAACTACATATATCCATTAGTACTTATTATTAAATTGAAATTTCAGTATATGAATGATCCTTAAATAATAAGAATGAAAGAAATACACACCAGTGTGAAATATATCAGTGTGGAAGCACAAAATAAAACGATGAACTATAGACTTTTTTTAATGTAAAAAAAGACATAGCAATACAAAGTCAGCAGAGTAGAAAAAACAGATAGACCCTTAGAAATGAAGTCTTATTTCCGTGTCGGGTGGTTGACATTTATGTATAAGTATGAGAAGAATAAAAATATACACAAGAATATGTTTCCATTTCAGTTGAATAAGAACCTAGTCCTAAATCAGTGATCTCACGGTAGAATACATATTTCATATTAGATGGGATGAAAATTCGATTCTGCGTCTCACTCCGCAGAGATCGTCTTAGCTCCGTTCACTAAGAAACTCAAGCGTCTCATTAGCTCACTACATTGTATTATCACAGTCTAGCATATACAGTCACAAAGCTCAATACGTAGAAAATATGCATCCATAGATAGTTGCTAACCACTAGGATCGCTAATATCGCCTCATTACAGACAATGCAAAATAGTACCGGCACAGTCTATTGTTTCTAGCAATCTCACAACTCAAACTTCGTGACTGTATATGCTATACTGTGGTATTATCTTGTGCTGTAAATATTGGGATGAGCTTAGAGGAAATATGTCTCAGATCTATTTGCTCTCAATTTTTTAAAGATATGATCTTCTCCAAAATGAAGTATTTACTTTCGGTGTTACTTGAAACTTCTGATCATCTTACATGAAATATAAGTTAGAAACACAGTTTTATTTACGAATCGTAAGGTATGAAAGTCACCTACGTGTAGGCTTTAAGTTCCGGTGGCTTTTGTGGTATCAGTCACATGGTTTTGCTATTGCTATTAATTGAGAACCGCATGTGATAGATGAAGAGAGACGTGTTGGAATAGGGTGGCATAGAATGAGATGTGATGACGGTGAGACGAGATGTAAAACGTTTCTTCTGAATGTAATAAAGAAGAATTACAAGGCAAGAAATTCACACAAATTATATAAAAACAGATAAAACTGCAATTTCTTGTCAAAAATCTAACTCGGGTATGCTACACTTCAACCAAATAATACGAATTACATCAGAATTATCAATAGTATTCTCACTAAAGGTTTCGGTTTGTCTAGAGAAAATTAAAACTCGAGTGGGATTTAATTGACTACAGAGGCTTGTTTCCGGTCTTTGATAACGAATTTAATGAAGTCATGTGCGTCAGGAATCGCACCGACAGCTGAATTGCGGGGAGTGGTGACAGACAGACCAGCAGTGAGTGATTTCAAAATCAGAGTGCACGGTGTTTCACAGTATCAACGCCCAAGAAAATCGAGCCTTTTTGGGAGGAGTACATTACAACTCGTTATGTGGCTTCGTTATTTCCAGGAAAGGCATCTTGTGTGTACTTAATAAGACTGGCAAAGCTCGGATGGGATTAATTCCAGAGTGGAAAAAGCAAGGAAATCCACCCCCGCCACAAGTCGCCGCGCCCCACGAGATGATAGAAATGAATTCCATTCGAGTTTTACCAATCTTATTAAGTGCACAGAAGATGCCTTTCTTGGAAATAAGGAAACCTCGTTTATTGCAGGCTTCCTTTATTTTCATTTAATTGTACTTGGCATTGTAAAGGGTCGTAATGTACACATCCTAGAAAGGCTCGATTTTCTTGGAAATTTCTGCTGTGAGTCGCCGTGCACTCTGACTATGAGATCATTCACTATTGGTCTGTCACCACGCGTCACAGTTCTGCTGTCGTGTGACTCCTGTCGTACATGATGTCATTCAAATTCCTTATCAGAGATCGGAAATAATCCTGTATTACACCATTAGAAGAAAGTATATCAAGATTATAAGTAATAAAGTACTCCAATACAATAATATATTAATTGACTTAATCAAATTCTATTTCACTAATGTTAGCTTCACGATAACTTTTGAACGGAGTCACTATTTTCAGTTGACTGTCTATGCCAGTCATGTCAATTGATGCTCATTGGCGCAAGCGCGCGCTTTAGAGCTCAGGAGAGCTTGAGCGCTTTACAGCGGAAAGGAAAGAGACAGACGAAAGAGGTAGTATATGCCACTTGATCGAGATATATACAGGGATGGCCAGCACTGATTCAACAGATAAAAGGAATACAACGTATTACAACTGTATCCATATTAATTTCTACATTTTTCTGGGAAGTATAAGTGCACTATAAGAATGTAATTTCTAATTTTAATGCTCATTTTTCACAAGTTTATTTTTTTTATTCAAAAGGAATATTTTCTCAACTTGTTTTATAGAAAACTGAAATTTTCAGACATAGGCCTATTTATTTAGTAGCCTTATAGGTACTGAAACAATGTTGTCGTAAATCTCATATGCCGTATTACAAATTTTGAAAATATTCGCATGGAAAATGTTTGTAAAGAAATTAATTAACAAAGCAACTACTGTTACATCATAAGCAACAGATATGTGCTTATGTGTTGTGAAGATGTCAGCTCTATAGCTTCAGTGGGTTTCGAGAAAATAATTTAATATTCTGATGATAGGAAGTTGCTCACCATTATCACCTTAAAAGCATAATGTTATGAAAGTTTTGTTATGGAATATTAGTTACACTTAAAACAGATACAGTACCCAGGTAACTTTGCTGTGTACTATAATATTGTTTTGATTAGTTTATAAGGCTGAAGATACCATCAACATTAATTACAACTTATTATGTCATACTCAATCTCTTTTTTGGGGGGGGGATATCACATCACATGATGTCTTTCATCCATTTATTACAGTACAGTTGTACTACTATGGAACTTATGTGGATGTTCCTTCTTAATTCTTTATTATATTATTAACGTTTAAAACACAACTGAAATATTAAGAAATTGGTGTTAGTACTTTTCTTTTACAGACAATATAGATAATTAGATAATACCAAACAGAAAGAAGCTATGCGTTCCGTTTGAAATTCGTATATCACTGTTTTCTTAATCCAACAGGCTACTTATTCCTCCTTCCTTTTCTAGCGCTTGATGCCCGCAATCGACGTCAAGGTAAAAAAAAATGCGCTTGCTTTGACATCACTGGTCTATGCTGTAAAGAAATTACGATCGCAAAGCATGTTTATAGTACCGTAAACAATTTGCAGTTTGAAATGTTGGCAAACAAAGAAACAAATGCCAGGGTAATGATAAAAACAAACAAATGCTAGGGAAGCGATAAAATTAAACAAATGCTAGGGAAGCGATAAAATTGTGCGATAAGCAGCCATGATTGGTTTAAAGACATCCTTTCGTACCGTTTTATTAGTCGAAAGTATTATGACGTAGTAAAAGTGTAATAGTCACCTTAAACAGTTTGTATTTAGCTCTTAACTTAATAAAGAAGATTAGTTTAGCACCGAATATCATAGAATAGAAAATATTATGCATACGCGATGTGTACCTCGCATGTTGAAATTGATGACTGATTTTAATAAGCAAAATGATCTCAGGCGTACATAGTTATCCATGACACGTTAGATATCTCAACTCGTATGAGACACTGTAATTCTGCCTAAATTCGAGCCCGATGAGTTCATAGTTCCGTACACTTCCACTTGAGCCACAGAAGAGGATTAGAATCAGAATCATATTCTTAAGGAAAGAAAAGTTTTCTCGGAGCTTTGAACACAATAAAGAAGCTAAGTTAATATCGAATGCTTTAGGATGAAAGATCTGACAAATAGAAGTGACTTTCCTTTCTCGACTTCAATATAAGATTCTGCCTCTCTACTTTCACTCTTGTAGAGTTTTGGTTGCTTGACAGTTACGTCCTCTGACCCTTCTCAATCGATAGTATGCATTATGCATTACTTCCGGTCCAGACCACAACATATTCTTATACAAAGGGGATTGTACAAGTAAATCAACAATGAAAAGGAATGGGGGGATGAAAAATGAAGTGCATTCACACCACCGCATCACCAATATGTGACCATGATGTGTTAAAAGGCGCCATGTCGAGAGGGTGGATTCTTTTATAGGAACATCGCTCGTTTCGGATACAGGATATCGAGCTAATGAAGCTTGAAATTGTTGAGTGATTTTAATAGGGGAGAAATGGCCTCAGGCAAGCATAGTCTACGCAGCGCTGTTTGTGTCTCACTCCGCATGCGACTTTGAATATGAAAACAGCATAAATTATTTATTTATTGCAAGTTACAAAATATGAATAACATTTTATTAATGACAAAACTATTAAAATACTTTATGCTCGACCATGCCGAAATGTAGTAATTATACACCTGGTAGCAGTCCTTTAATGCATGTCATTAAAGTACACCTATTCATTAAAGGTCAGGTCTTTCAGCCAATGACGACTCAGGTTACAACTGTTCAGCCAATGACAGGTCAGCTTTCTACCGTTATAAAACCGCAAGTATCGATTATTCTCGGATATGCAATCGAAAGAGAATTAGCGAAAAGTCACGGAAGCTGGAAATCCAATACTGTCGCAGAAGGTTATGTTCTGTTACTATAATAATTAGCGTTAATTGTAAATAATATTCAAATAAATTCAATTTGTCATCTCGTTTTTCAATGTCTAATTTTATTTCAATGTTATCTCTGTAGGTTCTTATGGCCTAGCAAGGTCAATGTAGACGTTTGTTCCTCGGAAAAAATCAACACTTTCGCGTCTGCGCACATCTCACAACATACGGGACATTGCTCCAGGTCAGATAGAATAAAATTAATAATATCAAGTTAGAAATATGGTCGAGCATAAAAAGTCGTATGAAACTCGCCTATAGGATCGTTGCATAATGTACTATTAAGTAACGTATTCGTAGTTCATATACAAATTACATTTTACTTAAATAACTGTGTTGTACCTAACAATTTGAACTATTTTTATTATATTTTATTGGGTTCTTTTACGACGCTGTATCAACATCTAGGTTATTTAGCTTCTGAATGAAATGAAGGTGATAATGCCGGTGAAATGAGTCCGGGGTCCAGCACCGAAAGTTACCCAGCATTTGCTCGTGTTGGGTTGAGGGAAAACCCGGAAAAAACCTCAAACAGGTAACTTGCCCCGACCGGGATTCGAACCCGGGCCACCTTGTTTCGCGGCCAATTTGAATTATGTTATAGTTTCATGGAGATTGGGAATTCCGGTTCGAACCCAGGCAAAGGTGACGATTTCTTTCCATTTCCTATGCTGTTTTCTGTTATCATAGAAAGAGGACTGAAGTCCACACATTATAGAAATTCTCTCGTTTTTCTGACCTGGTAGTTCTACACTATTTTGAGAAATTTTATTGTTAACACAATTTTCACAAATGTTTTTAAATTCTTTCATGTAATTATTTCAATACTCATACAATTAAGTATGTTTTTTTACCTTTCTAGGTATATTAATACAAAATAGAAGAATTATAATGCAGAAATGCCCAATAAAAAGTAAACTTTTTCTCGATAATAAAATATTAGAAAGATATAGGCTAATAGTTTCCTATATTTAGGTTACAATCTTTCCATTTTTGAAGAATTAGACATATCACAGAAAATTAATAAATACACACGAGCTATGGGCTTTATAAATAGTGTGATGAAACCATCCTTGGTTCAGAAACACACCCGCATACGTCTCTACAACACAGTGGCACGACCGATGCTGAGCTATGGCAGCGAAGCATGGACACTGAGGAAAGCAGATAAAAGCAGAATAACGGTTTGTGTAATGCGATTCATGCGAAGAACAGCGGGCTATACTAAATGGGATCTGAAAAGAAATTGTGAAATTTTAAAGGAACTAAAATCTCAACCAATTTTAGATTACATTGTTCAATATCAGCCTAATTGGAAACATCATTTGGAAAGAATGAGTAATAGTAGACTCCCAAAGGCAATTTATGATTATGTACCACATGGCCAAAGATCTGTGGGTCGTCCTGCTAAGAGATGCCGTGAACATTTTATGTGATACGTAACAGGCCTTGTGGCCTAACGCTTGTCAGGGAGAAGAAGAAGAAGAAGATAATGCAGATCTTTGATATGTGACAAAGCCAGAGGTAGAGAGTGATTATACCCTCTGGGAAAGGAAAGAACCACATACTCGAAAAATTATTTTAATTATCTCAAAATAAGACGGAGAATCTCAGTATTAGAATCTGAATTAATTACTACTCTGAACCTTAGCTAGGGCAGGTTACTAGATTTTTGGCCACAATTCGGAAATACTCGAAGTTCCTTACATAATTTGTAATATCCATTTATTACTATTGTACACCAATTTCGTTCTGCTGGGTCACTGGTTGAGAAGAAACTGTCTTCTAAAAGATGCACTGGAAGGAATGGTGAACGGGAAAAGATTTCGGGGCAGAAGAAGGTATCAGATGATAGATGACATTAAGATATATGGATCACATAAGAGGAGCCAAAAAGAAAGGCAGAAAATAGAAAAGACTGCAGAATGCTGGGTTTGCAGTGAAAGACCTGCATATCGTTACGTAGACCTACGTGTGAGTGCGATCATTTGTCGACAGGAGCATAGCTTTGGTATGCTGCGTATATTTACGTAGAACTACGTGTGAATGGATCATCTGTCGAAGGTGCATAGCTTTACTAAGCTGCATATCATTACGTGAGTACAATCACTGTCGAAGGTGCATAGCTTTACTATACTGCATATCATTACGTAGAAGTACTTGTGAGTACAATCACTGTCGAAGGTGCATAGCTTTACTATGCTGCATATCATTACGTAGAACTACTTGTGAGTACAATCACTGTCGAAGGTGCATAGCTTTACTATGCTGCATATCATTACGTAGAACTACTTGTGAGTACAATCACTGTCGAAGGTGCATAGCTTTACTATGCTGCTACAGTCACTGTCGAAGGTGCATAGTTTACTATGCTGCATATCATTACGTAGAACTACTTGTGAGTACAATCACTGTCGAAGGTGCATAGCTTTACTATGCTGCATATCATTACGTAGAACTACTTGTGAGTACAATCACTGTCGAAGGTGCATAGCTTTACTATGCTGCTACAGTCACTGTCGAAGGTGCATAGCTTTACTATGCTGCATATCATTACGTAGAAGTACTTGTGAGTACAATCACTGTCGAAGGTGCATAGCTTTACTATGCTGCATATCATTACGTAGAACTACTTGTGAGTACAATCACTGTCGAAGGTGCATAGCTTTACTATGCTGCATATCATTACGTAGAACTACTTGTGAGTACAATCACTGTCGAAGGTGCATAGCTTTACTATGCTGCATATCATTACGTAGAACTACTTGTGAGTACAATCACTGTCGAAGGTGCATAGCTTTACTATGCTGCTACAGTCACTGTCGAAGGTGCATAGCTTTACTATGCTGCATATCATTACGTAGAAGTACTTGTGAGTACAATCACTGTCGAAGGTGCATAGCTTTACTATGCTGCATATCATTACGTAGAACTACTTGTGAGTACAATCACTGTCGAAGGTGCATAGCTTTACTATGCTGCTACAGTCACTGTCGAAGGTGCATAGCTTTACTATGCTGCTACAGTCACTGTCGAAGGTGCATAGCTTTACTATGCTGCTACAGTCACTGTCGAAGGTGCATAGCTTTACTATGCTGCTACAGTCACTGTCGAAGGTGCATAGCTTTACTATGCTGCATATCATTACGTAGAACTACTTGTGAGTACAATCACTGTCGAAGGTGCATAGCTTTACTATGCTGCTACAGTCACTGTCGAAGGTGCATAGCTTTACTATGCTGCATATCATTACGTAGAACTACGTGTGAGTACAATCACTGTCGAAGGTGCATAGCTTTACTATGCTGCATATCATTACGTAGAAGTACTTGTGGGCGTGATCACCTCTCGACAGATACATAGATTTATTATGCTGCATATCTTCATGTACAACTATGTGAAGGTATGATCACCTGTTGTTAAGTGTACAGCTTTATTATGCTACATATCATTACTACTACGTGTGAGTACAATCACTGTCGAAGGTGTATAGCTTTACTATGCTGTGTTTCATTACGTAGAAGTACTTGTGGGTGTGATCACCTGTCGACAGATATATAGATTTATTATGCTGCATATCATTACGTAGAAGTACTTGTGAGTACAGTCACTGTCGAAGGTGCATAGCTTTACTATGCTGCATATCATTACGTAGAACTACGTGTGAGTACAATCACTGTCGAAGGTGCATAGCTTTACTATGCTGCATATCATTACGTAGAAGTACTTGTGGGCGTGATCACCTGTCGACAGATACATAGATTTATAATGCTGCATATCTTCATGTACAACTATGTGAAGGTACGATCACCTGTTGTTAAGTGTACAGCTTTATTATGCTGCATATCATTACGTAGAACTGCGTGTGAGTACAATCACTGTCGAAGGTACATAGCATTGCTATGCTACATATCATTACGTAGAGGTAATTGTGTGCGCGATCACCTGTCGACAGGTGCATACTTTATTATGCTGCATATCATTACGTAGAACTACGTATAGGCGCGATCACTTGTCGATAGGTGTATAGCTTTGTTATGTTGCATGTCATTACGTAGAATTACGTGTGGGCGCGATCACCTGTCACAGATAGTACATAGATGTATTATGCTGGAATATCTTCATGTACAACTACGTGAAGATAAAATCACCTGTTGAAAAGTCTATGGCTTTACTATGCTGCATATCATTATTAAGAACTACGTGTGAGCGCGATCACCTGTCGACAGGTGCATGGCTTTATTATGTCCCATATCATTACGTAGAACTCTGTGTGGACGCCATCACCTTTGGACAGTAACATCAATTTCGGTTGTTTCCGATCAACTTAACCGGCTGACATCCGATAATTCGTCAAATTACAATGCACTTACATAGCCATAAATATTATAAATGTAATCAGACGTTGAAAGAAAGGTAATGTGAAAGAATTAGTGCATGTAAGTATTAGGATATTATTTTCACTTAAGTTTATTCACAATGCTGTATTACTTCATGTGGAACGAGAGGAGAGACGAAAAGAAGAAAACATATTGGTATACTGTATTTACTCCATTCAGAATCATGGAAATGTAAACTTCTATATGAGAAAAATATGCAGGTATTGCTTCTCATAGTAAAAATTATTATGTCTGTATAGTCCGAATACACACATTGAGAAGTGAAAGAGATAGAGAGGTAGAAGGGTCATGGCTTCTAGACGTCAGTATTTTAGTTTAAACACTTAGCTCCCGGTTCTTAGTCTGTCTTATGACGGACAGAGTTAACTTGGCTCCTTGCCTTCCATAATTACATAAGAGTTTCATTGTATGCTAAACATGTAATACAGCCGTATGTTTCTGTACTATTTCAAGTGTGCGCCTAATGGTTTGGTTGTATGAGATATAACATGTTGGGAACAGACTGGCTTATGAACTAATACAGACGTAATTAATTTTCCTTGATGTGTTCTTAGGAACATAAACAAGTTCATGGCACTTTTATGTTATCTACGAAGTACCAGAAGTTCTGTCGCCCTTGTCTGTGACGTTTGCCGCGTCCTAACTATCAAGCACACAAGAGTGTGTTTATGAGAGATGACGCAACCTAGAGGATGCAACGGTTTTATACTGCAATAACTATACTGCCAACTGCATCTTCGTCACACTGATAATGTCTGGCTCCACACTGACCTGAAAATTTATATTGCCATAAACATTTTGAAGATTACTGCCTGAGGCTCTGTCACTTAATGTTGTACAGAAACTTGGAGTAACATGAGTGTACTCACAAGAGAACTGTTAATGAGCTAATGTCGAAACTGCTCCTTAAACTACGTGCGCAGTGAGATCTCCACAGCAGATAGACAAATGGCAGAAATTGATGTCCATATTAATTGTAAGAATGTGAAAACTTATTGGCAATGTTGTTAGGCAGCTCTCACACCGGAACAATAGGCAACAAGCAACTGACAACTAACAATATGCAATAGGCAATATTTTCCTGACCTTCTCTCATACCGAAGCAACATGCGATTAGCACTCTATTCAGTTCGAGTTTGATATTCTGTATGTTATTTATTTATTTATTTATTTATTTATTTATTTATTTATTTATTTATTTATTTATTTATTCATTTATTTATGCCTACTTACTCTGACAGGATTAAAGCCATAAGGTCTTCTCTTCCATCCTACCAGATAGCACATAGAAATACAAAAAATAAATACAAACACTGATGAAAATAATACATGTTAAATTAAAGCCTTATACAGGATGTTTCCGAGGTGGTGTTACAAACTTCAGGGATAATGGCGAAAGGCACATGTATCAATTTGTGATAAGGAACCCTGGTCCGGAATTAACTGAGTTGAAAGTTATAAGCAAAAAAGTTGTGTGTAAATGGAATTGTAATTTGGCAACACGTGCCCTCCTTCCCTTAATCTTTGGAACAGTCGTGGAAAAATGGTACGGGCCGGATGTCTCCTACGTGGGTACTTGTCCCGATATAATTTGTGACCTTGTCTACTGTTCCCATTGGCTCATCCGTATTCGAAAATCAGGTATGCTTATTCCGCTCTTGTGTTCCTCCATTTCACTAGGACTGATCGACTGGACACTGCAACTTGTACACATACACAGATGTCTACAGACGTCCATATCAGGTCCGACCATGTCTGTTACACGTTACGCCATCTGCATTGTTTAGTGTAGTTTCCTGTCCCCACCCCTAAGACAGCGGACTATATGGAATACTGTAAGTAGACAACGTAAACAACGTCAGTTGAATACAGTATGTGTAAGATGTACAGATAAATACACATAAAAAGGTGTACAGAGGAATAAAAATATTTCATTACCACAGAACTATTTTTGCTTGTAACTTTCGACTCAGTCATTTCCGAACCAGGGTTTCTTATCTCATATTGATACATGTGCCCTTCGCCATCATCCCTGAAAGTTTGTAACACCACCTCGGAAACACTCTGTATAGGGTCAACAGGGTCAAAAGAACACTATAGACCTCTTATCAAGCTAATACAAAAAAACAGAGTTAGCAATAATGATAGTGATAACTGATAGTAATAATAATAATAATAATAATAATAATAATAATAATAATAAAATACATTAGCCTACATATCAATTGTCAATTTTATAACAGCACAGTTCCAATATTTATTATATGTCATGGGTTAAGCCGAAGTTGCGCAACCTGACAGGTGTTCAACAAGCAATTCCATGAACTAGAATGTGATTCTTTAATTTTAATTTAAATTTTGATATTGTCCGACAGTCTCTGACATGGTCAGGGAGAGAATTCCAGAGGCGTGGAATCGATATGCTGAAAGATGATGAGTAGAAGGATGTTCTGTGCAGAGGAATAGAGAGAAGGTACATGTTCGGGTTCGAGGTAGTGAAAGGTAAACAAAACGAGATGCTAGGTAAGAAGGTTTGTGTGCAGTATAAGTTAAGAATGTCATCATCTGACGACGATGAGGTTCTCATGCTCTGTTGGATATTCAAAAGAAGGAAAAGGTAAAGATTCTGTTACAGTGCAAGTCTATGTGCTAAAGAACTCAAAGCAAATCCTACAAAGTCAAAGGATTGCTGTAGGATTGTCCCAGACAATTTTTAAGTTCTTTCAAATTTAGTTCCATCAGAAATCATAAAATGTACTTCCGTGCATACCGTGAGGGGTATGAAGGTTGAGCTCCATGCATTCTTTGACCCCTGCAAGATTGAGGTGGTGTGTTCGGCAACACATGTTTGGTGACGAGAAAATTTCGTCACCACCCGGGATCGAACCCCGGACCTTCCAGAGAAATCACAAACAAGAACAAATAACAGGAAGGCCATTACCGCAACAAAAAAAATTAATGATTACACTCGAGTAATTCTTGATTATTAATTTATTTATAGAAACATTACATCAATTTGCATTGTCCATGTGATTACAAACTTGCAGAGTCTACACCTGTGGAGTAACGGTCAGCGCGTCTGGCCGCGAAACCATGTGACCCGGGTTCGAATCCTGGTTAGGGCAAGTTACCTGGCCGAGGTTTTTTCCGGGGTTTTCCCTCAACCCAATACGAGCAAATGCTGGGTAACTTTCCGTACTGGACCCTGGACTCATTTCACCGGCATTATCACCTTCATTTCATTCAGACGCTAAATAACCTGAGATGTTGATACAGCGTCGTAAAATAACCCAATAAAATAAAATAAACAAACTTTCAGAAAAGGTATGAACAAGTATGTGTTTATCCATTGCCTACCCACTTCGTTTGCGTAATTTGGTTCCGCATATTGCGGATAGATGGCAGGACTGTGACCCATTTTCAATTTGCACACCACTTCGGTGGAACACGCTATGCATTTTGTGTCTCTGTGGAGAGTTACGTCGTGCACTAGGGTGAGTGTCATACGTGTAGGTGTTCGTGTAAGTGTAGTGTAGGGAATGAATGTGGATGATGATAATTCTTTATATTGTGATGCCTTCTCCAAATGCAGGCGCAGAGGTGTGCTGTGCTGTATTTGAGTTAAAGAAATATGTAATTGGATATATCAGGACTAGGTAGATGTGAGGCATAGGTGCAAAAATATGTTGCGGGAGACCGTCATACATTGCCATTTTTATAGTCGTTCATTTTTGCTAGGTCTGGTAGTCTGAATATTTTTAAAGAATCAAGATTGGAACTGAATGTGGCCCTTTTGTTTGCAATGTAGAAGCCTTTCTATAATTTAGATAATCAACAATACATTTATATCAGCAGTTTCAGAATAGAATAGAATGTTTTATTTTCGCTGACAGAATTAAGGCCATAAGGTCTTCTCTGCCACTCAACCATCCTAAATCAATACAATAGTGACTTACATATTTAAATTTTGAATATTTATAATAGACTGAAGATTCTCCAGAAAATATTCTTCAGTTAAGTTTTAACGACTAGTACATGTTTATTTATTTTAAGATAAATCCTATACGAAAAAGTAATAATTTATGAGCTAATGGAATTCAATTCAGTCTATATGCAATATGTAAAGAATTATAATTAAGTTGAGATAGCTAGTTTGCTAAATAATGAGAATTAATTTAGTAGAAGTTTACTAAAACTGTGTTACAGGGAGCAAAATATAAATCTAAAATATATTGATGCAATGGGAATAATATTAATGTAATGAGATTTTTCCATTAGAGGTTTTGTATTTTGTTTAGAGAAATTAATGGTAATATTAAGAACGGACATATGTTAGTTTCATTATAAGTAACAAATATTAATCAATAATTAATCTGCTAAGCAAGAATTTATGTAATTTTGACCTAAATGAAGTTATTGTCCTACGACCCCTTACATCACTCGGAAGCGAGTTCCAATTTCTAGCAACTGAAACTGTATAGGATGAAGAATATAAAGATGTCTTGTGGTAAGGTATAATGTACTGTATGTAGGTCTATCATAAATACATACGGTGTTTTTCTATCAATTCCACAGAATTGAAAATTTCATATTGATAACGGAATCGTTAGACGTTTCTCTATTGTTGCAGCAGATGTTTTTGGAGTCTGAAGCTCAAACTTTTTCAGAGGTCAAGGCCACTAGAATAAAATGTTTCTCTAATCGAGCGATATACAGACCTATTGCTTTTCAATATACATGCTGTATCGTCGACAACACGCATCGCTCAAAGACGGTAATCTCTTTGCAAAGCCGATAACACGTTGCTCCAGTGTGAGACAGCATCTATTACAACAAATGTAACGATATGCGTATTGCTCCGGTGTGACAGCTAGCTTATGAAACAGTAGTGCGTACTTGGAGAGAGTAGTTCATTTGATATCCTTCGTGAATACTTATTTATCAAGTGTCTTGCGAAACAAGGTCGACAGCCAACTAACTGAGACAACTGAGTGAGAATTGCCTCTTTAAGGCTATTTATTTTTTCGATAACTTTTTATTCAACCTTCAATTTCTCAGCCATACAGTTAGTATGTTCAGAAAACTCTTTTACATTAATTTATCTACTTGCTTTCAAGATCTAATTATGTGCGCAGTTGAGGAGAGGTTTCGACGTGACTTCATTAACAGTTCTCTTGCGAATACACTCATCTTACTCCAACGTTCTCTATACCATCAAGTGACAACTTGTCAGTAGAAAAAAATAAACGTGTGTGCATGCACGATACGCAACTACATACATGATACATAAATATACAGTACAACCAACATACATACATACATACATACATACATACATACATACATACATACATACATACATACATACATAGTAGTAGTTTTATTTTGCCTGGCAGAGTTAAGGTCATAAGGCCTTCTCTTCCACTCAACCAGATTTCAATAATATAGCCTATATGAAATACAAAATTATGATATATTACAATACATACATACATACATACCACAACTGTGGAGTAACGGTTAGCGCGTCTGGCCGCGAAACCAGGTGGCCTGGGTTTCCCAGTCGGAGAAAGTTACCTGTTGTGGTTTTTCCGAGGTTTTCCCTCAACCAAATATGAGCAAATGCTGGGTAACTTTCGATGCTGGACATCGGATTCATGTCACTAGCATTATCACCTTCATCTCATTCAGATGCTAAATAACCCAAGATGTTGGTAAAGCGTCGTAAAATAACCTACTAAAATAAAAATATTCGTACATACATACATATATACATACATACATACATACATACCACAACTCTGGAGTAACGGTTAGCGCGTCTGGCCGCGAAACCAGGTGGCCCGGATTCGATTCCCAGTCGGAGCAAGTTACCTGTTGAGGTTTTTTCCAGGAATTTCCCTCAACCAAATATGAGCAAATGCTGGACATCCGATTCATGTCACTAGCATTATCACCTTCATCTCATTCATATGCTAAATAACCTAAGATGTTGATAAAGCGTCGTAAAATAACCTACTAAAATAAAAGAATACATACATACGTACGTACATACATACATACATACATACATACATACATACATACATACATACATACATACATACATACAAGTACCCACGGTGAGTATAATATTTGACTGTAAAGTGTAGAATATGAAACTTATATTTGCAAATTAGCAGACTAGAGACGAATTTTAATTTTATCCTGGGTATGTGTCTGTATTTTACACGGAATAGGAAACAGTTTATCCTACGTTATACAGGTAAAGTTTTCAGTCTGCAACAGTAAGGAAGTTTGTCGCTAAGTACTGGTTAGTCTCCTGAGGTGAGTTTGAAAGCTCGTGGGTGTCAAACTGATTGATGTTTCTCCTCCTCAACCCATTCAGAAAGTAAACACACGATGTCCTGACTCCGGTTTTCTGTTGTTTTTGCCTGATATGAGTTCTAGGGAATAGAAAATGTGTTAGTTCCTAACTTCAGGAAGTGTTGTGCTGTGGGTCAACTGTGGAGAGTGGAATTGTTGAATACTACTGCAAGCAAGATCCATCACGGCTCACCCACCTGGGCGTCCTCGACTGGCAGTCGGGTACGGTGGTAGTTCACATGTATCTGACTATCCAATCGGTGACAATCTCTCCGAATGACATGAGATGAAGAGAAAAGAATATGAAATTGAGTTTATATTGTTGAGGGAAATGAGTGGGTTCTGTGGAAACTCTTCATTCTTCAATCTTTTGTATGAATAGAGATCTTACAATATTAAATCACAATATTGGCACTGAGACACTTCAACAAATGTACACGCGTGTAGTAATTCTTTCAGAACATCTATCCTGAAGTTAATGTTTCTGAAAACTATTAAATATGCATACAAGACTGATAGTGATAAAATAGTCGCCGAAGAAATTCCAGCAAGAAGGAGACAATTAAGTCATTCAAAATTACTAGTCTTTCACAATTCGGACAGTTGTTTAAAATAAAGTGAACCATTGGAAGACTTACTGTTTAAAATAGAAAAAATTGGTGTAACATTGTGAAGTCAGTAACGACATTTGCACAGGTAGTAATATTGCTTTATAACAGTTGTCGCCAAGATTACGTCATATAAAATACAGCCTGCACTACATAGCAAAGGGAACGGTAGGAAGGTAACCAAAGTGCTTAACATTGAAGTGATGGCTGAGGGGAAGGAGATCCTGCCTTAACTCTCCACCCTGTTTATGTATTATGTATCGCAAATCAAGAAATGCCGATCACTGCTTTATAATAGTAGTAGTAACAACAATAATAATAATAATAATAATAATAATAATAATAATAATAATAATAATAAATGTTATATGCCGATGCTGAAGATAACTTACAAATATCATTATATAATTTAAATAAAATTAAAAAAAATATGGCATGAAAATATCAATAAAGAAAACCAAAATACTAGCCTTTCGAGGAAAAGGACCTATTCCTAGAAAAATGTGTATCAGTGATACAATATCTGAAGGAGTTAATTGTTTCAATTGCCTTGGATACTCCATATCTATATTTGATGATACGGACATATCAAACAAAATTATACAATTTTTAAACATTATAGGCATCATAAATTCAGTCTTCAAACCAATTGTATTATAGACTGAGACCAGACTGAAGGCATATCAAACTTTAGTCCGTCCTATATTGTCATATGGATTTGAAGTATGGACCATCAGAGCATGAGATGCATCAAGAATCACAGCGGCAGAAATGCGCTTCATGAGAAGAACTGCGGGTTATACCAGATGGGATCATAAAAAGAATGACGACATTCTAGAAAAACTGAATATGGAATCCATACTTACATACCTAAAAGTGCAGAGAAAAAACTGGCAGAACCACGGTTATAGAGTGAATGGAACGAGAATCCCAAGACAAATCCTGCACTATCTATACCTCGTGGCAGAAGATCTATAGGACGACCGGCAAACAATGAGTCCACAACAGACCACATGGTCTAGAGCAGTGGTCGTCAGCACTCGCTGAAATGGGTTAACGGATAAGGAGTGTATCGAAAAATACACCGTCGTGCAGAAGGAAGAGAAGAGAGAGAAAGCATACTCACCAGAAGCAACGGATGCAGCTAGTGCATCTCTTATCCGCGGGTAGGAGACGCTAGCCCGAGGGTGCACTGTGCTGATGATAGCTGGTCTTGAGTCTGTTTAGTAAATGATGATAGTAACAATAGTAATAACATAATAATAACAATAATTATAATATACGCGTATATGACGTCAACAGTATAATGGCGGATTGTCATTCAGATGTCTCTGTGGATATTCAGGAATTTCATAAATTACATTTATAACTTTGGACGAAATTCACCAATCCACTATTGAAAATGAATGCCTTATTCCCAATTAGAAAAATAATAATACGTCCCCGATTCACTCTTATATGTGGTATTCCAGTGTTCGTTTCGTAGTAAACATACAGATCCGGACATTTCATTTTTCCTTCAATTTTATTCAATATTAATTGTTAAAAATTTTTTAAGATCAGTAGTGGAAAATGAAAAAGAAGCCTACTTCTAGTGTACAGTATACATTTTATTATTTTGTAAAAGTAATGCGAAAATATGCCGTTAAAGGCAACATAAACCTGTTTAATCAATATTCAAAGAAATTCAACATTGAAAGGTGGTCTGTTAATCTAGTAGAAAGCAATAATACAACACAAGGAAATAAGTATGTAGATACATGAATTATCAGATTATGCTAACAAGGCTCTTATACAATTTCGCCTTAAAACGAGTGTTAAATAAGACGGTGAAGTGGAGAAGGTCTGTGGAAGAAAATTTGTGTTGTTGAAGGAAATGAGGAAACCCCGGAGAAAAGTTCATTTTTCAGTAATGTCCTGCACGAGTATCACTCCAGTCCGATACCAGTTCTGACACAATAATTATATCAAAAATAACTACTGAAGGCACTGGTCAATTGGCACAAACAGCGTATTCCAAATCTCACCGGACCGGTGGACAACAATGACGTCACGCTGCAGCGAAATAGGAACAAAATTGCTGGAAGATTCGATGGCTATCATGGCGGCTGTATAAGTTGTTGTCTGTGCTACGCTAGCAAGATTTTGCGAAATGTCCTGACTGTCATCTCGCTCAAAGAAAAGAGAGCATAAACAATTTATTTCTTGAACCGGTAGTAATAACTGGTCTGTTGACATGTTCCCTTATAACCCATTAACATACTGTTTTTACGTTGTGCACATTACAAACAATACAGCAGAACACACCGCCATGACACAACAGTGCACGATGTCATTCGTCTGCTAATTCCCGCCCTATACAAGAACCAATCAGATTCATTGATGGAGACTGCCACCACCTCTGCAAGCCGATGGAACCAGTGCGACACCGGTGCAGCATCAGTGACGTCATCGTTCTAATTCGGAACACCGTGATACCATCAGATTACTCAACGCTGAGATTCGGAATACGCTCGAATGGCGGGTAATACAGCATTATTGGCATTATCATTCAAGCGCAGGCAAGTATATATTAAAATAAGTGATAGAGAAATTTCTGTATCAGTAGGCAGTATTCGTTCATTAATAGTTATTTGTCCAGGCAGGAATCACTTGTTTTGACATTATTAAGATGATGGAAGAAAAAAAATAACTTTTTTATTTGCCCCATGAGAATGTTTGTTGTAAGTTCGTGATGTCTGGTTGAGGGACTGGAGGGATAGCCCATACCTATGAATACTAAAAACCTCCTTACTCACAAATCACTTAAACAGATTTGTGTAAATGAGACCGTAAAAATAATTAGGCCTACGCATTACTGTGAGCAATCGGAATAGGTTTTACATCAAATCGATTATGTTTGGGTAAAGGGGGTTAAGTCACTACATTGTGCAAATAGATTTTTGTTCCTCAGATGAATACACAAGTTAAATTCTACAAGTGGGTGTGCAGAAAACCAGAGAATTTGAGCTTTCGATGTGTTTTGAGATCTAGAAATTTATTTGCAATAAGAGTCCGAAGTTTCATTTTCATTTATCTAAAAACTCATTTTTATGACTTATCTCCCTTTACCCAAACACCATCGAAAAGTCATAATCATCATCCGTTCGTAGTGTAGGGTTTACATTGTATGTAGGCATTGGATTCTATATTCACGGGCTCAAATCCGATCGAAAGCGATGAATTTTAAAGTATGTTAAATCCTTAGAATGGCTTCGTTCGGACGGAAAGTAAACTGTGGACTCCTAGTCGAAAATTCACGGTTTATAAAATAATTCTGTGACTGAGAGGGCTCGAGATCTGTGAACTACTTCTCGCCTACGTCGAACTTCTATATTGAGAAGCTTCTGCTGTTGAAAGGGTTCTTAAATAAAATAGTTATACAATAATCAAGATTGTTGACATGTCTAGATCTCAATACAGTATTATTATCTTATGCTTTTCCAATTCACTGCGGGCTAAAGCAGGGAGATGCACTGTCACCTATACTTTTTAACTTCGCTTTAGAATATGCCATTAGGAAAGTTCAGGATGACAGGCAGGGTTTGGAATTGAACGGGTTACATCAGCTTCTTGTCTATGCGGATGACGTGAATATGTTAGGAGAAAATCCACAAACGGTTAGGGAAAACACGGAAATTTTACTTGAAGCAAGTAAAGCGATCGGTTTGGAAGTAAATCCCGAAAAGACAAAGTATATGATTATGTCTCGTGACCAGAATATTGTACGAAATGGAAATATAAAAATTGGAGATTTATCCTTCGAAGGAGTGGAAAAATTCAAATATCTTGGAGCAACAGTAACAAATATAAATGACACTCGGGAGGAAATTAAACGCAGAATAAATATGGGAAATGCGTGTTATTATTCGGTTGAGAAGCTTTTATCATCTAGTCTGCTGTCGAAAAATCTGAAAGTTAGAATTTATAAAACAGTTATATTACCGGATATGGTTTTGAAACTTGGACTCTCACTTTGAGAGAGGAACAGTGATTAAGGATGTTTGTGAATAAGGTGCTTAGGAAAATATTTGGGACTAAGAGGGATGAAGTTACAGGAGAATGGAGAAAGTTACACAACGCAGAACTGCATGCATTGTATTCTTCACCTGACATAATTAGGAACATTAAATCCAGACATTTGAGATGGGCAGGGCATGTAGCACTTATGGGAGAATCAAGAAATGCATATAGAGTGTTAGTTGGGAGACCAGAGGGAAACAGATCTTTGGGGAGGCCGAGACGTAGATGGGAGGATAATATTAAAATGGATTTGAGGGAGGTGGGGTATGATGATAGAGACTGGATTAATCTTGCACAGGATAGGGACCGATGGCGGGCTTATGTGAGGGCGGCAATGAACCTTCGGGTTCCTTAAAAGCCATTTGTAAGTAAGTAAGTATTATTATTATTAATATTATTATTATTATTATTACTGTTGCTGCTGCTGCTACTACTATTACTGCTACTTCTGCAGGGACAATGATAACTATTGAATAATAGGATACGATAAAGTTTGTTACACTACGTTTTTTAAGTATCACTTTCATATTTGCCTACGGAGATTGGTTAGATTTCAGTTTTGGGTGGGGGGAGGGGCTTAACATACTAAGTAAGGCCTGTCGTGCAAGGCACTTAATATCAAAAGACTTGTGGATAGGACAAAAGGTAAATTCTGTAACTGTATCATGTACATGTAACTGTTGAATAATTCCATATTTATCTATAATAATAATAACTGCAAATTATTTCACTCAATGAATTCTACACAAACGCAAAAAATCCAGAGAACACAAAACGCAAATTAACTTGAAAATGGTTAAATGGTTTCTAAATTATAGAACATACCTTATCGCGGTTTTACGAACTTAAAAAGAATCTGCTGTGTCGGATAAAATCGATTGGACTGATTTATGGTCCAACCGGAAATTGGCTTTAAAAAGTAGACCGCCACCCCTTCTCCGCATGCTATATAAGTATAATAATAAAAATCTGTCCCCTCTTTCCCTTCGTATTCATGCAGCATGAAAGATGGGACATGAATTCCTAATTAGGTAGCCACCCTTCCCCAAGCACTACTCCAGAAACCTTACAAATCTCTGAAGTCCTCCAATAAATCGTCAGAACTTGCTGAAGTAGTACACCCCACACAAGTTCTCAAGACGAGATTCACAAGTGGGTTGGTCTGCTTCTGAAACTCTAAGGTAATCACACGAATCTTAATAACACAGTTGTCTGAAATTTCAATTAAGGTCACCGTCTTTACCGTGTCAGATGTTATTCACTTGCTAAATGGTTCCTGCAAGTCGTGATTTGTACTCGAAATGGCTAGGAAAGGAATCTCGAGTTGTCGTTAGAATATGCCAATGGTTACGTTGCAATTATCATCACATTAGCCAATTGCTATACCTAAATTACGCACATCTTTAGCAAAGTATTGCCATAATTATTATGCATATTTGTTCCAACTTTATACACGCATATAAAATTAATATCTTATTAAAATATGTACTCAAATAAGCCCTGTGCTGAAGCGTGCATTTTTAATGGCGCGGGGGAAGCCACAGTTTTTAATATTAATCCCATGTATTTATAAGTCGTTGGGTCATTTACATATGTCGTTGCCTATGTAATATTCTGTATAATTTTGGATGGAAATTTGAAGTCGTGCTGATCCCATTTCCCGTGAGTCCTCGTGAGTATTCATAGAATATATAGGAAAGAAAAAATCAGTGTGAACTCAGCTAAGAATCATACTCGGTAGATATGGATACCTATATTTATAGCTATAAAATGATAACTATATATTGTAGCCTATATTATTGTCTGGATGGACAGCTTGGTAGGTATATGGATAAATAGTCACTATATATATATATATATATATATATATATATATATATATATATATATATATATATATTTGTGTAAACGTTAAACGTGTGGTTAGACGTACGGATTGATGGGTGACTAAACAAGCAGATGGTTAGATTGGTGGGTGGATTGCTGGGTGGATTGACGTACGGAATGACGGACGAATGGATGGATGGATGGATGGATGGATGGATGGATGGCTAGATGGATAAATTGATGGAAGGATGCATGTATAGACTTGTGCATAAATGGACGGATAAATGGGTGGATGAATCCATTAATCTATGGTTAGGTGACTGTATAGACGTATAGATAGATGGATTGATATATAGAGGTACGGATGGATAGATGTAAGGATGGATGGATTGTTGGGTATATGCATGGACGGATGGATGCACGTATGGACAAACGGAAGGAGAGACGAATAGATAGGCGAATAGATAGACGAATATATAAATGGATGGATATGTGCCTGTATAGACGGATAAACGGACAGATGGATAGATGAATTGATGGATTTATGGATTTTATGGACGAATAGTTGGATGTATGGACATATAGAAGGAGGGACGACTAGATGGATATATTGATGGATTAATAGAGAAATAGTTGATTAGAGGGTTGTGTAAATTTGTGCAAAGGTACCTGTATAAGTAATTATATTTCCAGAATGAGGAAAGGATGGACGAAGATGAGCGGATGGATGAATAGAAATAAGAGGATGGACGGATGATGGAGATGAGCGAATGGATGGAAAGATGGATGTATGTATTGATAGAAGGAGGGATGAATAGATGGGTATATTGATGGATTAATAGAGAAATAATTGATTAGAGGGTTGTGTAAATTTGTGGATAGGTACTTTATAAGTAATCAGATTTGCAGAATGAGGGAAGAATGGATGAAGATGAGCGGATGGATGAATAGAAATAACAGGATGGATGAATGGATGGAGATGAGCGAATGGATGGAAAGATGTATGAATAGATGGAAATGGGTGAATGGATGGATGGATGGATGGATGGATGGAAGTGTAGGGTAAATGCATGGACGGATATATGGGTGTGTGGACATACGGAATAAGAGAAGAATACATGTATATATATAGGCGGTTTAATAGAAAAATAGTTGATTAGAGGGTTGTATAAATTTGTGGATAGGTACCTGTATAAGTAGTTAGACTTTCAGAATGAGGAAAGGATGCATGAAGATGAGCGGATGGATGAATGGATATGTAGATGCATGGACGGATAGATGGATATAGGGACATACGGAAGGAGGGACGAATATATGGACATATAGGTGGTTTAATAGAGAAATAGTTGATTAGAGGGTTGTGTATAATAGGTCAGATTTGGAAGAATGGATGAGATGAGCGGATGGATGAATGGTATTAAGAGGATGTATGAATGGATAGATGGATGGACACATGAATAGAAATTATCTTTGAATTAAAGCAAAAGTAAATATATGTAGTGTATACATCTACTTTAACCATCCTATTTATGCTTTGAATTAGGAACCTTCAAATGTATGTTAATAGAAAAGTGTTTTTGTGTTATATTCACAAAATGATATATTATATTTGAGTATACAGTAAAAAAAAATATATCTTGAATTATTATAGTAAAAGGAAATCATTTTTTGATGGCAAAGACATAACTTGTTATTCTTCCCGATAAAACGAGCGTGCCTAACATATATGTCGCTATTATCGAGAAGTATAGACCACTTAGTTCGTCAGATACTGTCCAGAGTGCACCACAGGAGATGAATCTACAATATAGGCTCTTCACTTCACTCGGAATGAATAATGACTGATGATGACATTTGTCGGAATGTCACAGGGTAATCAGAGTACCCGGAGAAAGCCCCTGTGCTGCCTGGATCACTGGCTTATCCAAAATAAGTTATAAATTCAAGGTGGTTAACTGAATTTTGATCCCGGGCTTCGAGGTTTATAACTGCTTCGAGCTGTTGCTGAGCCATGGTGACGGTTGTAAACGATTACAGGCTGTAATAACAGCAATATTTTAATTTATTTGAAGAAGCTGTATATAACAGAAGATAGCGAGATGGTGTTTTAGTGAGATGAGCTCAAGGTTTCTTCATATAATTACCAGATATTAATTATTATGGGATTGCTGGACACTGACTGTGAGAAAACCTCGGGAAGATGACCCAAACATGAGGTTAGCACAAGCAGTGTTGAAATAAATACGAGTGCAGCTCTGGTGTAGTGCATATTCTTACTTCCTTCGGAATTGTGGGTTGAATCCTTGACTCCAGGGAGACTAGATTGACGTACAGTTTCAGAGTTGAAGTAAATAATGTAGGTGATTTATTCTGGTAGATGTAAGTCCGGATAGTTCTGTTACAGGATCAAAGACGTACATGCACAAGCAATGAAAGAGAATAACATTATTTTTCACTTTGCGTGGAAATTTATGGACTAACCTTCAAAGCCACATAAAGGTTGAATCAAAGTAAAATTCTGATGAAATGGTTCCAACAAGTTTCGTGGTATATGTTCGACAGTCTTTTATTTATCAACGGCTGATGCAACATATCATCACTGTCGTCGACCTGGTTGGCGAGTTAGTATCGCGCTGGCCTTCTATGCCCAAGGTTGAGGGTTCGATCCCGGGGCAGATCGATGGCATTTAAGTGTGTTTAAATGCTACAGGTTCATGTCAGCAGATATACTGGCATGTAAAAGAACTCCTGCGGGACAAAATTCCGGCACACCGGCGACGCTGATATAACCTCTGCAGTTGCGAGCGTCGTTAAATAAAACCTAATATTTAACATTCATCACTGTCCGGGGTTCACGGTTCAATAACTGATACGCACAGCCATGGGTAACAAGGAATGATTAGATTTACTGGCATGTAAAAGAACTCATGCGGGACAAAATTCCGGCACATCCGGCGACGCTGATATAACCTCTGCAGTTGCGAGAGGCGTTAAATAATACCTAATATTTAACATTCATCACTGTCCGGGGTTCACGGTTCAATAACTGATACATACAGCCATGGGTAACAAGGAATGAGTAGATTTACTGGCATGTAAAAGAACTCATGCGGGACAAAATTCCGGCACATCCGGCGACGCTGATATAACCTCTGCAGTTGCGAGCGTCGTTAAATAAAACATAATATTTAACATTCATCACTGTCCTGGGTTCACGGTTCAATAAATGATACGCACAGCCATGGGTAACAAGGAATGAGTAGATTTACTGGCATGTAAAAGAACTCATGCGGGACAAAATTCCGGCACATCCGGCGACGCTAATATAACCTCTGCAGTTGCGAGCGTCGTTAAATAAAGCCTAATATTTAACATTCATCACATTCCGGGGTTCACGGTTCAATAACTGATACGCACAGCCATGGGTAACAAGGAATGAGTAGATTTACTGGCATGTAAAAGAACTCATGCGGGACAAAATTCCGGCACACCGGCGACGCTGATATAACCTCTGTAGTTGCGAGCGTCGTTAAATAAAACCTAATATTTAACATTCATCACTGTCCGGGGTTCACGGTTCAATAAATGATACGCACAGCCATGGGTAAGAAGGAATGAGTAGATTTACTGGCATGTAAAAGAACTCCTGCGGGACAAAATTCCGGCACACCGGCGACGCTGATATAACCTCTCCAGTTGCGAGCGTCGTTAAATGAAACCTAATATTTAACATTCATCACTGTCCGGGGTTCACGGTTCAATAACTGATACGCACAGCCATGGGTAACAAGGAATGAGTAGATTTACTGGCATGTAAAAGAACTCATGCGGGACAAAATTCCGGCACATCCGGCGACGCTGATATAACCTCTGCAGTTGCGACCGTCGTTAAATGAAACCTAATATTTAACATTCATCACTGTCCGGGGTTCACGGTTCAATAACTGATACGCACAGCCATGGGTAACAAGGAATGATTAGATTTACTGGCATGTAAAAGAACTCATGCGGGACAAAATTCCGGCACATCCGGCGACGCTGATATAACCTCTGCAGTTGCGAGCGGCGTTAAATAAAACCTAATATTTAACATTCATCACTGTCGGGGGTTCACGGTTCAATAACTGATACGCACAGCCATGGGTAACAAGGAATGAGTAGATTTACTGGCATGTAAAAGAACTCATGCGGGACAAAATTCCGGCACATCCGGCGACGCTAATATAACCTCTGCAGTTGCGAGCGTCGTTAAATAAAGCCTAATATTTAACATTCATCACTGTCCGGGGTTCACGGTTCAATAACTGATACGCACAGCCATGAGTAACAAGGAATGATTAGATTTACTGGCATGTAAAAGAACTCATGCGGGACAAAATTCCGGCACATCCGGCGACGCTGATATAACCTCTGCAGTTGCGAGCGGCGTTAAATAAAACCTAATATTTAACATTCATCACTGTCCGGGGTTCACGGTTCAATAACTGATACGCACAGCCATGGGTAACAAGGAATGAGTAGATTTACTGGCATGTAAAAGAACTCATGCGGGACAAAATTCCGGCACATCCGGCGACGCTAATATAACCTCTGCAGTTGCGAGCGTCGTTAAATAAAGCCTAATATTTAACATTCATCACTGTCCGGGGTTTACGGTTCAATAACTGATACGCACAGCCATGGGTAACAAGGAATGAGTAGATTTACTGGCATGTAAAAGAACTCATGCGGGACAAAATTCCGGCACACCGGCGACGCTGATATAACCTCTGCAGTTGCGAGCGTCGTTAAATAAAACCTAATATTTAACATTCATCACTGTCCGGGGTTTACGGTTCAATAACTGATACGCACAGCCATGGGTAACAAGGAATGAGTAGATTTACTGGCATGTAAAAGAACTCATGCGGGACAAAATTCCGGCACATCCGGCGACGCTAATATAACCTCTGCAGTTGCGAGCGTCGTTAAATAAAGCCTAATATTTAACATTCATCACTGTCCGGGGTTCACGGTTCAATAACTGATACGCACAGCCATGGGTAACAAGGAATGATTAGATTTACTGGCATGTAAAAGAACTCATGCGGGACAAAATTCCGGCACATCCGGCGACGCTGATATAACCTCTGCAGTTGCGAGCGGCGTTAAATAAAACCTAATATTTAACATTCATCACTGTCCGGGGTCCACGGTTCAATAACTGATACGCACAGCCATGGGTAACAAGGAATGAGTAGATTTACTGGCATGTAAAAGAACTCATGCGGGACAAAATTCCGGCGCATCCGGCGACGCTAATATAACCTCTGCAGTTGCGAGCGTCGTTAAATAAAGCCTAATATTTAACATTCATCACTGTCCGGGGTTTACGGTTCAATAACTGATACGCACAGCCATGGGTAACAAGGAATGAGTAGATTTACTGGCATGTAAAAGAACTCATGTGGGACAAAATTCCGGCACACCGGCGACGCTGATATAACCTCTGCAGTTGCGAGCGTCGTTAAATAAAACCTAATATTTAACATTCATCACTGTCCGGGGTTTACGGTTCAATAACTGATACGCACAGCCATGGGTAAGAAGGAATGAGTAGATTTACCGGCATGTAAAAGAACTCCTGCGGGACAAAATTCCGGCACACCGGCGACGCTGATATAACCTCTGCAGTTGCGAGCGTCGTTAAATAAAACCTAATATTTAACATTCATCACTGTCCGGGGTTCACGGTTCAATAACTGATACGCACAGCCATGGGTAACAAGGAATGAGTAGATTTACCGGCATGTAAAAGAACTCATGCGGGACAAAATTCCGGCACATCCGGCGACGCTAATATAACCTCTGCAGTTGCGAGCGTCGTTAAATAAAGCCTAATATTTAACATTCATCACTGTCCGGGGTTCACTGTTCAATAACTGATACGCACAGCCATGGGTAACAAGGAATGAGTAGATTTACTGGCATGTAAAGGAATTCATGCGGGACAAAATTCCGGCACATCCGGCGACGCTAATATAACCTCTGCAGTTGCGAGCGTCGTTAAATAAAACCTAATATTTAACATTCATCACTGTCCGGGGTTCACGGTTCAATAACTGATACGCACAGCCATGGGTAACAAGGAATGAGTAGATTTACTGGCATGTAAAAGAACTCATGCGGGACAAAATTCCGGCACATCCGGCGACGCTAATATAACCTCTGCAGTTGCGAGCGTCGTTAAATAAAGCCTAATATTTAACATTCATCACTGTCCGGGGTTTACGGTGCAATAACTGATACGCACAGCCATGGGTAAGAAGGAATGAGTAGATTTACTGGCATGTAAAAGAACTCATGCGGGACAAAATTCCGGCACACCGGCGACGCTGATATAACCTCTCCAGTTGCGAGCGTCGTTAAATAAAACCTAATATTTAACATTCATCACTGGCCGGGGTTCAGGGTTCAATAACTGATACGCACAGCCATGGGTAACAAGGAATGAGTAGATTTACTGGCATGTAAAAGAACTCATGCGGGACAAAATTCCGGCACATCCGGCGACGCTGATATAACCTCTGCAGTTGCGAGCGTCGTTAAATAAAACCTAATATTTAACATTCATCACTGTCCGGGGTTCACGGTTCAATAACTGATACGCACAGCCATGGGTAACAAGGAATGAGTAGATTTACTGGCATGTAAAAGAACTCATGCGGGACAAAATTCCGGCACACCGGCGACGCTTATATAAACTCTCTAGTTGCGAGCGTCGTTAAATAAAACCTAATATTTAACATTCATCACTGTCCGGGGTTTACGGTTCAATAACTGATACGCACAGCCATGGGTAAGAAGGAATGAGTAGATTTACTGGCATGTAAAAGAACTCCTGCGGGACAAAATTCCGGCACACCGGCGACGCTGATATAACCTCTGCAGTTGCGAGCGTCGTTAAATAAAACCTAATATTTAACATTCATCAGTGTCCGGGGTTCACGGTTCAATAACTGATACGCACAGCCATGGGTAAGAAGGAATGAGTAGATTTACTGGCATGTAAAAGAACTCATGCGGGACAAAATTCCGTCACATCCGGCGACGCTGATATAACCTCTGCAGCTGCGAGCGTCGTTAAATAAAACCTAATATTTAACATTCATCACTGTCCGGGGTTCACGGTTCAATAACTGATACGCACAGCCATGGGTAACAAGGAATGAGTAGATTTACTAGCATGTAAAAGAACTCCTGCGGGACAAAATTCCGGCACATCCGGCGACGCTGATATAACCTCTGCAGCTGCGAGCGTCGTTAAATAAAACCTAATATTTAACATTCATCACTGTCCGGGGTTTACGGTTCAATAACTGATACGCACATCCATGGGTAAGAAGGAATGAGTAGATTTACTGGCATGTAAAATAACTCCTGCGGGACAAAATTCCGGCACATCCGGCGACGCTGATATAACCTCTGCAGTTGCGAGCGTCGTTAAATAAAACATAACATTCAAGAAGGAATGATTGACTTACATGAGAATGAGTTGACAATCCACAGCTGTATAGTAACGGTTAAAATGCCTGACCGTGAAACGAACGACTCAGAGTTCAAATCCTGGTTGGGTTAACTTACATGGTTGAAATTTTTCCGGGGTTTTCCCTCAACCCATTAAGAGCAAATGCTGAGCAATTTTCGGCACTGGACCCTGGACTTATTTCGCTCATCTCATTCAGATTCGAAATAACCATAGCAGTTGATAAAGCGTCGTAAAATAATCATTTAAAAAAAATGAAAAATAATTAGTTGATAATTGAAAAAATAATGAGTCGACATAATATTATCCCATACCGTTGAAGCACGGATCCCATTTTCTGCTCTTAGATCACTCCATAAGTTCTTAAAGGATTATCATTAGTATGGTTCGGTTTTATGTATCCCTATGACCTGAAAACGTCTGTAAATACGCAAACATTTATGCCGTTACACTACCAAAATACGACTTACTAACTTACAATGGACTCGAAAATTGAATATTCCTCAGAAGTTAAACAGAAAGCTTTCATTCTACTTGATTACTTATCGACACTATATCAGCTATTGGGTTGTCTAGTGTCAAGGGAAATGGTGATAGCTAAATGGGGCCTAGGATTCGCCATAGATTAAACTGAAATTGCCTTATGGGTGGGGAAAACAAAAATCTCGGAAAGAACCCAACTAGGTAATCAGCCCAAGCGAGAATCAAACCCACGCCCGAGAAAAAAAATCTTTACGTAGAATATAAATATGACCAAAAATATACTTTTATGCCGTGTTTTGGTCAAAACATGTTCTTATGCTAATATATGGTCAAAATTTACATTTTATATCACCAATAGAATATAGTAACCATGTTTAAATTAGCTTACAAGCAAACGTTCTGATGGGGACAGATAAAAAAGTTAAAATTTTTTCTTCCACCATGTTAATAATGTCAAAAGAAGTGCTTATACAAATTTTGGCCACTCGACCGCAATTACGAGGGCCGTAAAAAATAAGTTCGCCAGGGGCCGTTAACAGAAAAAAACACAATTTCATGGAACGGGTACAGCAATTGTTGAGCTATTTTTCAACAATTTTCCATCGGAATTGAGACATTTCTTATATCATGGGATCGACAGAGAGAGGTGCAGATGCAGTCAAACGCTGGTTCCCATCTGAGGCGGCTGACTTCTACGACACAAAAATTGATCCAATTGTATGACAAATGTCTGAATTCCAGTGGGGAATATGTTGACAAATAGCGCAACAATTGCTGTATCTGTTTCAATAAATATTTCCATGCAATTGTGCTTTTTTCTATAAACGGCCCCAGGGAAAATCACTTTCTGGACATCCTCGTAATTGCGATCGAGTGGCCATAATTCGTATAAGCACTTCTTTTGACGTTATTAACATGATGGAAGAAAAAAAATTATCTTTTTTATCTGCCCCCATCAGAACGTTTGCATGTTAGGCATGGAAAAAACAGCTCAGGATAAATATATGACAGGTGATAAAAACCCGAGTTCTAATTGCAGTAACATGAAATGGAACACTTTATTATTCATAAAACATGCAATAGCAATGTGTGACACCTAGTGTATGGGTAACTTCACAAGTTGCTGCAGTTTTCCTTCACATTAGTCTCTGTGTCACAGACTTATAATGGAGCAATTCTTGGAGACGATTTGAATGAGAAATATTCAATCGAATATTTTAAAGGCGGCAAGATCGGCAGCCATAAATGGGATACTGGGATTCTGGTTCTCGACGTTTTTATCCCACTCGCTAACGTCATCTGAGAATCTGCGATTCCATTAAGTACGTAGTAATAACTACGTCGCAAAGCCGCCAGCAGTAGCGACCCTATTCTAGTGACTGTGTATCCATAAGGCGCAATTCACACAAAAAAAACGTGGCTCGGACATTCGGCGGAGGCATTATGACTTTTCGAGTCTCTCCCATGTAAACAAATGTATTGGTGCATGCAGAAATGACGAGTGGGGGAACGCCACTCTGAAGTCAGTACTGCGTCTTTTTCCAGTTACGAGTGACTCTTCAAAGCGGCACGTGGCATCTGACTGTAAAATAAAATATGCAACAGTTTTGAATTTCATTGGTGGGATATTCTATAAAAATTCTGGAAATAATTGGAATACATTCTTTCATCACTTCCATTCTTCCTTCTCTTTTTCGACCACAAAAAGTGCACTCAAAACTTCTCTGTTTTGTTTAATATTAGCAAGTTATACGAAAGCCAGGACATCCTCATCGTCTGAAGACATTATGAAAGCTCTGTGACGCAGAAGTGTCGCAAGGGTTTTGACTCTGCAGTAGACCCATGTATTGTTCACATCATGTCCGCGTCATGTTTTCGCCCGACGTCTGAGCCACGTCTTGTCTACGTCTTCTCTGTATGAATTGCGCCTAATGACGACCGCGTCTGTAACTGAGTCTTAGGCGCAATTCACACAGAGAAGACGTAAACAGGACGTGACTCGGACGTCGGGCGGAGACACGACGCGGACATGACGTGAGCAAAGCATACTGAAGAGTCAAAAATCCTTGCGACACTTGCGCCTCGCACAGCTTTCGTAATGTCTTCTTCAGACGATGAGGATGCCCTGGCTCTCGTACAATTTGATAATATTAAAAAACACCGATAAGATTTTGTGTGCACCCTTCATTGGTTTGAAAAAAGGAAGAATGTATGCCATATCTTATTTAATTCGTTTTATTTGGCCCGGGTTCGAATGCCGGTCGGGGCAATTTATCTGGTTTAGTTTTTTTCCGGTATTTTCCCTCAGTATGAGCAAATGTTGGGTAACTTTCGGTGCTGGACCCCGGACTCATTTCACTAGCATTATCATGCTCATATCATTCAGACGCTAAATAACCTGAGATATTGATACAGCGTCGTAAAATAATGTAATAATTATTTTTATTTGTTTTATTTATTTATTTATTTATGCAAGTTTATTTATTTATTTATTTATGTATGCATGTATTTATTTATTTATTTATTCATTCATTCATTTATGCATTTATTCATGCACTTATGCACTTATTTACGCATGCATTTATTTATTTTTTATTCTGGTAGAGTTAAGGCCATGGGACCTTCTTTTCCACACTACCAGAAGTGAAATACAGCCTATACATTGAAACAATAAAACGTAGTAATATTTATATATAAAATCATTACAATGCACATTAAGGAGCTTACATACTGTATAATGAAATATTGACTAAACATGATACATAATTATTTACAATTTATATCCTATTGCCACTTTATAATAGGCCTAAATGACAATTTACACAAATACATAGAACAAGCTATTAAATTCCGCTAACTCTTACAAATCAATTTCATGTAAAAGTATGTAATTTTAATTCTTAATTTAAATTGATTAACTGTTCGGCAATCCCTGACATGACGAGGTGAAAAGTTCCATAGGAGACAAACTGACATGGAGAAAGAGAATGAATAGAAAGAGGTACGGCGACGAGGAATAGATAATAAAGTCTTATGTTGATTCCGCAAAGTTGTAAGATTTTCAAAGCGAGTTCCCAGATATTTTGGAGTAGAAGATGTGATGAAAGAATTGAATATGTATCCCGACCGTTTCCAGAATTTTTATATAATGTCCCATCAATGCTTCTATACCATATTAATGGTTAGAGGGTCTCGCCGCGAAACGAGGTGGCCCGGGTTCGATTCCCGGTCTGGGAAATTTATGCGGTTGAAGTTTTTTTACGGGATTTTCCCTCAACCCAATATGAGCAAATGCTGGGTAACTATCGGTGCTGGACCCCGGACTCATTTCACCGCTATTATCACCTTCATCTCATTCAGACGCTAAATAACCTAAAAAAGTATAAAGCGTCGTAAAATAACCTACGAAAATAAAAAATAAAACACAGTATACAATATTACATCATCGCTTCACAAATTGAATATCAAATTCAAAATCGGCGAGAATTTTCTTTCACAGTCAGACGCCACATGTCGCTTTGAAGGGCTACTCGTGACTCGAAAGAGGCGAAGCGCTGACTTCGAAGTGGCGTGCCCCCATCCCGTCCTCTCTGTGTGCATTGATACATTTGTTTACATTGGAGAGACTCGGAAAGTCATCATGTCTCCGCCCCATGTCCGAGCCATGTCTTCTCTGTGTGAATTGCACCTTAACATGCTGGCCTAATATTCAGGAGGCACGGGTTCGATCCCAGGGCTTGACTGTAATAGAATTTGTGGTGGATGTGGAGGACGTTGTACAGAATTTTTCTCGGTTCTCGGAATACTCCGATTTCCCTCTTTCATTCCACAAACTTTCTGTACCTCCCAACAATTTTATGTTAACACCAGATAGACATAGTTGAAAATAGATTGAGATGAAGTCACGGCCATAATAAGGGAATGGGCTCCAGATCTTGGGATTCTAGGGTTCCGTCTGGCTATCGAAACTTGCCATTCTGGATTCAGGCAAGATAGTCTGCCTTACTCCCCTTACTAGAAAAAAACAATAATTTTACCAACATTTTTAACATTAACCTGGCTATACTCGGAAACACTGTTGCCCCCTTCCATTACAGGAGTTTGATGTTACTAGTGCAATATGTAAACAAATCATTTTACTAGGTATAGGAGGAGAGAAAAGTAGTGTATCCATTTATGTTGTACGGAAATACGATATTACGATTTTCAGTTTGATCATCACTTTTACGGAATTTATCAAAATACAGTAGAGTAGTAACATTTTTTTTTTCAAAAACTCAACTTTTCAGGCGGCTATGTTCGTTATGTAATGTCTACTTTATTTAGCATATTAATTATTGATGTTAACTTACAATATAGAGATGCATTTAAATTGAGGGGGTCATAAGTAAAGGGCTGTAAGTGTACTTAAGTTACTTTTCAGAAAATGGGGTTTAAATATTTAAGCTTTCGTAAAATTGGTGAAATTTTTATTTAAATTTAGTGTGTGATGCGATTAAAATATCCCTTTGCCACTAAAATTTTAGATACTTTTGCTTACACTGAATGCACTTAACTCATGTCATTACAAATGTCACTAGCATTCCTTTGCTTCTAGCCACCTCAATTCAAAATAAGCTAATCTGAATTTTTAAACAAGTTGCTGAAAATGGTTGCCGTTCATTACAATGCAGGCTTCAGTTCTTTATGCATATTATTAAAAACATTTTGAAGCATATTCTCTGAAATTGAATTTATCGTTTCTTGAATATAATTTTTTGGTACGATATTATTAATAAGGGTTTTTCTTCTATAGAAAACGCAATCATATTTATGAAACACACTATACACTGCAGTGTTTACTTCACTGCTTGAAGACTTCGAATGCAACAGCGGCCGTAATTTTGTGTGTCTGACGGGAGCAAGGACATTAGTGAAGGGGTGAGAGTGAAGTACATTCAGAAATGCAGGTACAATAAAAATGCAAGTAAAAATAAAATGCTGTCCCTGTACTTAAGACAATAAAAACAAATTTGAAAATAAATATGTAATTTACATTTATTTATTTCGCCGTCACGTATACAGTTTGCACTGACACCCTCCTCAGTATTGTCTTGTTAATGAATGTGCTGTGCAAAGTGCATTGCGCAGTGCAGTGCATTATGTGAAGCACTGCTCTAGAGTGTGGAGTGCTGGAATCTTGACTACAAAACATAGATATCGACTGGAAGTGGCAGGAAAGAAATTTTTGAGAATTATCGCGGGATGTAGAAGACTGCCTGTACCAGAAAATTAATAAAAATAATAAAACTTGTATGAACGATTAATTTGTTACATAATAATAATAATTATTATTTATTTATTTATTTATTTTTGTATTTATGTATTTATTTACTTATTATTTCTTTATTTATTTATTTTGGTAGAGTTAAGGCTATAAGGCCTTCTCTTACACTGTACCAGTTGACAGCCATAGAAATAGACATATTGAAAGAATGGAGATATACAGACTCCCGAAAAATTGTATAGGATATATACAGACTCTTAGGAAGAAACGACTTTGGACGTGCACCGGGACGATTGAGTGAATAGTTTTAGAATTTCTTAGAGAAGGAACAGTTCACTAATAATACCTGGGTGAAGAATAAATAATAGTAATAGTAATAATAATAATAATAATAATAATAATAATACTTTAATAATAACAATAATAATAGTAATAATAATGATGATAATAATAATGATGATGATAATAATAATAATAATAATAATAATGATAATAATAATAATAATAATAATAATAATAATGATTATGAAACGATGATGAGTTAACTTATGTTTGTGAGACGAAGGCGTAAGGCAATATTAAAATATACAATAACATGGCAATGTCAGGTGCACCAACTTCGAATCCAATGGGGAGTAAAAATAGCCATTATAAGAACGACGGCAGCCATACATGCAAAAAGTTGAAACGAACATCTTTCTTCATTTTTAGCAGACTACTTTTGTTTTTCCTCGCAGTTGGACAGCCCTGAGCTGTGGGAGGCCCCAGTGTGCATGCGAAGTCGGAGACTGGTGTACAGAAGTAATTTGAAACACGTCCTACGATCCTAAATCATTCTTCCAACGAGAAAGCGTCGTCTCAGATTTATGGAGGCGAAGGGCTTCGACCCATTTTGCAGTACATTCTATCTCTATTTGATACAAAACCGGACGTGGCATTGCACGGCGCGATGCTGCCGTTGAGGAATAAGTCGCTGCGTCAATCATGTTACATTTCCTTGTGTTCATGTGCTCACCGATCTGTGTACACGTAATCCGGCATTTGTGTGCAGAATGCGTTCCCTGCCAGATAAAGCTATTCTGCCATTCGCTATTCTAAAAGGACGTGTCTCCCGTATACTGTACATCCACTTGAACCATACAATAATGGGCATAATAATAATGATGATAATAATAATAATAATAGTAGTAGTAGTAGTAGTAATAATATCATTAAAATTATGTTAATAATAATAATAGTACATTTTATGTTATTATTATTATTATTATTATTATTATTATTATTATTATTATTATTATTATTATTATTATTATAATTTCACTTGGTTATTTTACGATCTTTATCGTTTTAAATGAGGCAGTAGAGCAAGTGGACAGATTTAAGTGGTTAGGTACAGCTTACAGCAGTAAAATTTTGGAAATATTCAACATTTTTTTCCTCCATTACTGTATCTTACACAAAAATGAAAGTTAGTATGTGTAAAACACATTCCTTCTGCTATAATGAAAAAATTGTTTTTACGATTTAAAAAAATATTTACATTTCTTTTTTCAAAATTCAGTACACTGTGCAGTGATGAAGCGTTTCCCACATATTTAACTAAAAACAATCCAACATTTTGTGATTGATTTTTTTGTGTGTATTTATGTATGTCATATCTACAATATGATGGAAGGTAACTTCTCTATCTTTGATAGACTGTCTGACAAAAAATTAATTCATTTAAAAAAATGGTCAAATGTAATAATAATAATAATAATAATAATAATAATAATAATGATTTATTTTAGCTGGCAGAGTTAAGGCCGTAAGGCCTTCTCTTCCACACAACCAGCAAAAAGTGTATATACATATGCATGAACTTACAAAGAATTCAACAATTTGATTTAGATGAGAGTTACATGTATACAAGAGTTATTTACGAATTAAACAACAAAATACTATGAACTATTAATTAAACACTGAAATAAACTGGGTAGCAGAATTAAACTAAAATACATAGAATGTTAATATATTTCAAATTATATTAGATAATAGAAAGAGATTATTATGAGACAATTTTGAAAATGCAGCACAATCAGGATGATGTCTAAAGAAAAAAAGCAACAGTGTAGTCAGTAATATTTTAAATCAGTATGATTGGAGTGAAATGCTAATAAGGTTATCTTTTAAGCTGTTCTTAAAGGTGTTTGTTGTCTTGCAGCCCCTAATACTTTGTGACAAGGAATTCCATTGACGCGAGGTGGATATTGTAAAAGATGAGGAATAACAAGATGTTCTATGAAGAGGTATATTTAGCGTGCCACAGATAAGTGATCTGGTATTTACGTCGTGGTTAGAGTATAGATAAGAGAAACGAGACGAAAGGTAATTTGGTGTTGAGGTGTGCAGAATTCGAAAGAGTAAAGACAAAGAGTGTAAAGTTCTGCATTCTTTAAGTCGGAGCCACGAGAGACTTGCGAAGGACGGTGATATGTGATCATATCGTCGGATGTTGCACACGTATCTGATGCACATATTCTGAGCTCGCTGTAACTTGACTGACAGTTCAGAACTTAGATCACTTAACAAAACGTCACAATAATCGAAGTGCGGCATTACTAGGGTTTGTACTAGGGTAAGTTTTAGTTGCTGGGGCAAGAAGTTTCTCAAGCGACTCAAAGAGTGAAAGGAGGAACAGATTTTCTTTATCGTTTCTTTAACTTGAAAATTCCAACTTAGATTATTAT
Source organism: Periplaneta americana (assembly GCF_040183065.1). Lineage (NCBI taxonomy): Eukaryota > Metazoa > Arthropoda > Insecta > Blattodea > Blattidae > Periplaneta > Periplaneta americana. Next base: position 44,320,730 of record NC_091133.1, read on the forward strand.
CAAAAAAGAAGCCAAGATTTTTTACGACAGATGAATAAGGGATTAGCGTGTTGTTAAGGGTAACAACTAAAAAGATTACTGTTATTAAGGGAGTTAACTACACGCTTATGTCCAATAATTATGGCTTGAGTCTTACTTGGGTTAAGTGCGAGTCCGAAATTGGCCGCCCAAGTGGAGACAGTGGCTAGGTCACAATTTAACTTGTCAATCGATTCATTGATCGTATTGGGTCTGGAATGTATGTAAAGTTGTAGGTCGTCGGCATAGAGGTGATATCGGCAATACTGTAAGTTCTTTGATACGTCATTAATGTAGATAGAGAAAAGTAGTGGTCCTAATACGGAGCCCTGCGGCACTCCCGCCTTTGTGTATCGCCATTGGGAGAATTGATTATCAAGTGAAACACACTGTTGGCGGTCCCGTAGGTAGGAGTCCATCCAGCTCAAGGTATTGTCTGATAGGTGCAAAGTTTTCATCTTTGCAAGAAGCAAGTCGATATCAACAGAACCAAAGGCATTGCTGAAATCGAGAAGAGTTAGTGCCGTTACTTCACCCCTATCCATAGCTTCACGGATGTCCTCGATCACTTTAAGTAGGGCTGTAGTAGTGCTGTGTCCATGCCTAAAACCCGATTGATAGTCATCGAGGAGTTTGTGTTCGTCGAGATAGTTCGTAAGTTGTCCGTGTACAATATGTTCTAATGCTTTTGAAAGAGTGGGAAGAATTGATATCGGTCTGTATTGGTTTACTGTAGAAGGTGTGTTAGATTTAGGTAAAGGTTTCACTAATGCCATTTTCCAGAGTGAGGGGTAGGACCCAGTCATAATAGATGCATTGAATATATGGGTGACGGTCGGCAGAATCACATCTATTATTTTATACAGGAGAGTGATATTTATATTGTCTACACCTTGGGCTTTAGATTTCATACATCGCAGCGTCTTCATTACGTCAGTCGGGTTAATGTATTTAAAGAAGAATTTATCCCATACAGGTTGGGGGCAAGATCTGAGAAATTCAAGAGTCTCTTTTTTATGTAATGGTTCAGGTGGAGCAGTGACGAAATGTTCATTTAGGCTATTGAGTGACAAGTTGATGTTATCTACCCGAGGCTTTGCTTTTGTTAGACCCAGGTTATTAAGGTTACGCCACAATTCTTTCGCACTGACCGAAGGTATAATAAGGGAATGTGCATGGCGTAATTTAGCATTTCTTACTGCTTGATTACATTTATTTCTTAAAACTTTGTAAGTATTAAAATCTAATTCGTCCTTGCTCCGTCTGTATTTACGATAAGCAGTGTCTCTGTCTGTCATGAGTAATTTTATGGCATCGCACATCCAAGGCGCAGGGCGTCTACCAACTCGTCTGGTTTTCAAGGGTGCGTGTTTATCGTATAACTGGATTACTAGGTCGTTAAATTTTTCGATTTTGTCGTCAATGTCTGGTAAATTCCACACTTCAGTCCAAGGCAGGCTAAGTGCATCGTTGATTAATTTATCATGCTCAATATGCTTCAAGTCACGGTATGATGTGATGTGAGGTTTATATTTTGGACAATACAAGGAATATTCTAGAAAGATTTTGTCGTGTGCTGAGATACCCGGCGCTGGTAGTTGTCCATTCGTTAATGCTAACTGAGGATTAGTCGTGGCAATAATGTCAAGAAGTGTCTCCGATTCCTGGGTGTGGTGGGTAGCTGCGGAAGGAAGGATGGATATATTGTAAGACTCAAACATGTTCTTAAGTTGAACTGTAGCGTAATTACTTGAATTTAATAAGTTTGTATTGAAATCGCCTAAAATAACAGTATGGTCATAGTGAGGCACAAGATTAAGCAAAGGTGTTTCAAGATCACTTAAGAATCCTGATTTAGGGGGTTTGTATACAACTCCAAGGAGGCACTTTTTGTTGCTTGCACCGACTTCGATGAATAGATATTCAGGATGTTCTAAGACTTCATTCGAAGACTGGTAGACAATTTTAAACGGTAAGTCCGATCGCACATATATCGCAACACCACCTCCGGGTTTACCAATTCGGTCATTTCTACAGAGGGTGTAATTATCTAAACTTACTAGAGAAGATGATAGGGAAGGCTTCAACCACGTTTCAGAGATAAGAATAGCGTGAAGAGACCGAGTATATCAGTATTTTCTTCTAACACAAAATAAAAAATCTTATTTATTCAGGAATGTACTTGAAAGAGCATGATATTGTGAATATGAGTTTCATCAATAAAATAAAAAAGAGAGAACATGAAAAAGTTGATAAGTTTATGAGTTATGGAGATCATCACTGCACAGTGAACTGCCACCATTTTGAATTTTGAAAAAAATATATAAATAATTTTTTCTTAAATCGTAAAAATAATTTTTTCATATAGCAGAAGGACAGTGTTTTACACATACCAATTTTCATTATTGTACAAGATACTGTAATGGAGGAAAAATAGTTGAATATTTCCAAAAATTTTACTGCTGTAAGCTGTACCTAACCCCTTAAGTACTTGGGGTGTACTTTGAACAACAACATGAGCTGCTGCCAAGAAGTTAAAAGGAGAATAGCAATGGTCAATGGAGCTTTTAATAGAAAAAAGAGCATCTTCTGTGGACCTCTGCATAAAGAATTAAGGAAGAGACTAGTGAAGTTCTTTGTGTGGAGTGTAGTATTGTATGGGGGCAGAAATATGGACTTTACTACGAAGTGAAGAGAAGCGACTAGAAGCATTTGAAATGTGGATATGGAGATGGATAGAACCTATCAAGTGGGCAGAATAAGAAATGAATCTGTGTTAGAAAGAGTGGATGAAGAAAGAATGATGCTGAAACTGATCAGAAAGAGAAAAGAAATTGGCTGGGTCACTGGTTGAGAAGAAACTGACTTCTGAAGGATCCACTGAAAGGAATGGAGAACGGGAGAAGAGTTCGGGGTAGAATAAGATATCAGGCGATGGACGACATTAAGATACATGAATAATATATTATGGAGACAAAGAGGAAGACAGAAATTTAGAAAATATTGGAGAATACTGGGTTTGCAGTGAAAGACCTGCTCTTGGGCAGAACACTATGTATGAATAAATGTGGTTGTCTAGCGTCTGAATGAGATGGTTATAATGCCAGCAAATTGAACACAGGGTCCAGCCCTGAATGTTACTGAGCATTTGCTCTTAACGGTTTGAGGAAAAACCCCTCAAAACCTCAACCAGGTAACTTGTCTAACCCGGACTTGAATCCTGGCCCGTTCATTGCACAGTCAGACGTGCTAAACGTTACTCCACAGTGGTGGACATGGATAAGCCATAATGTTAATGTGAATTTATAAATAGTCCATTGCAGCACGTTAAGTAAATATGTGTACTGCAATAGAACAATAAAATCTGCATTAGATATGATGTTGGGAGCACTTTGATAGTCTTCCTATTAATTCTTGAAAGTCATTTCATTGCTATTTTGTATTACGTTTTGGCCAGCAACTTTTTCCATGTCAGTTCAGTAGCGTAATTGCTGGAAATGAAATGGATGTAATATTCATTACTGTATCCTCATTAGTATTAGAGATTCTTTGCAAATTATATTCTCGTTTGTGAATTTCGTACTTCGCAAACATTTTAAGTAGATCAGAAAAAGTCACTTATTTAGGTACTGTATTGAAATTTAATGCTTTTATAACGTGCTGTGGCATTCTACTGGCGATATTTTATATTTTAACTAAGTTACGAACATATTTTTATATTAGTATATATTAGTATATTATTAGTATATTAGTACATAATTTATTATACCTAGAAACGAAGGTATATTATTTTATTATAAAACACGAATCATAGTGAATTGTATTAAGATGAGATGACGTGAATACTGCAAGTCATTACAGTAGTTCAGCGAAGTTAGCTAATTGTTATTTTATGATCCCATGTGAGTTGGATGTGTTCGAGGTCTCATCTATGAACTTGCGTTCGAAGCCCATTTTCTAATATCGAGCAGCCGCTGATGACTCAAAGGGGAATAATCAGCTGTTTTCAAAATGACGACGCAGAGATAACAATGATCTATTCCCTCCGGATAAAGGGTAAAAAAAAAACAGAATGGCTTTCGTTTTATAGCAGAACATTCATGCCAGAAGCACTTCGAATCTAGATTAGAACATGTATTAGTCATGAAGTTCTTACCTAAATTACACTTAATTTTAATTCATTTGTAAACACACAGTTCATGCGTACGTGTATGTAGGGATATATTTTCCTGTTTTTATTTTATAGAATATGAAGTCAATTACTTAAAAATCGACCAATGGGATCATATTTCACAATCCTAACATATTTTGTGTAAATTGTTATTAAATAATAATTTATTCAATCGCTAAATACAGTGACCATCGTAACCACCATAATATATATCCTATTATTATTATTATTATTATTATTATTATTATTATTATTAATATTATTATTATTATTAAGAAAAGTATTATAAAACGTGTAAAAATTTCTGTTATTTAGGTTTCAATATTTCGTACCACTACGAAGATCTTAAAAATATAAAATTGAGTGTATTCTAGATGATGTGTGAAACGAAAAGTAGCAATTTAAAGTATGGAACTCAAAGAGAGACTCAAATGAAGTTTTATAAGGTCATGGCGATTCCGAACTTAATGCAGGGGTGTGGAAACTGAGTGATGAAAAGAACTGATAATAGAAGCATTGAGTCCACGGAGATGAGTTATTTCAGAATAATGACAGGCTATAGAAGAACAGACTGGATAAGGAACACACAAATAAGAAAATAACTAAATATATTTAATAGTAAACCAAAAATGAGACTGGCTGAACATAGGCCATAAATTGAATGAATGACGACAGAATTGTATTCTAGACCTAGTTGATCCAGAGAGATTGGAAGACAGAGAAGATGATGGGAAGTTGACTTTAAAAGTACATAAGTTAAATGTATTATATCCCCTAATTATGGAACAGACGAAGTTGCCCATGCTTTGGTGGCTGATGATGATGATGATGATGATGGGACAAATTTTCTTTATCTATAAAGAGTAATTACTATGATTCGTCTTTTATTCATAGCCTTTAATACAAACTGTCTTAAACACTGTAATACCATGAGTCATTGTTACAGTCGTTTTGATAATAATTTAATAATAATCATAATATTATTACATTATTATTATTATTATTATTATTATTATTATTATTATATCTGTAATGATTTCATTTTTCTGCATCTCTATTGACCCAGAACTCTTTCTGTGCATACCGATTGAACGATAACGTGCCTCGTTTATGTAAAAGAATTGCATGTAAAGCGCTACTTTTCTAAGCGTATTACATAAGCAACGCACGTTTTCATTCCTTACGTCAGCGATTTCTCGAGGGGAGGGACTTGTCACATGCAGAATACAGTTGTGGTCTTTTCATGACGTCATACAGCGTTTGTTTCAACCATTTAGACTTTACTATTGACAATGTCAGATGGTGTTGAAAGAATGAATTGCGAATGCCTCAGATTGAGGGTGGAGTTTGGAGTTATTCAGTGTTTTCAGTGATAGAAATACTGTAACAAATGTATTTTTATTTTTACCTTGTGTCTTACGTTTTCTGATTGTTACAACAACATGTCTTTTCTTTGAGAACTAAAAACTTTGCTAATTTTGCGTCTTATCTACAGGGACTATGCGATCAATCCAGAATTAAATGTGAACTTGCGTAGATTAGTTTCTTTTTGGCTTAATTCTCTGAACAACCTTAGAAACAAAGTAGCAGTTCCCAAGTAATGGTTCTGTTTAGTATACTACAACACAAGACTTTTCTATTCCTTAAAATATCCTATATATTATTTTATTTTAATGTACCGAAGTACATATGATATTTCCATGCAGATATTCTGCGTCATCATACGATGAAAGAGTAATGGAACGGAGAAAAATTCTCTCCGGCGCCGGGATTTGAACCCGGGTTTTCAGCTCTACGTGCTGATACTTTTTCTCCGTTCCATTACTCTTTCATCGTATGATGACGCAGAATATCTGCATGGAAATATCATATGTACTTCGGTACATTAAAATAATATATATGATATGCGTAAATCACTTAGTGATTTAAGACGGCGCTTATTCCGTCGGATCCCGGCCAACTAGTCACTCATAACGAGTGCACCTCAGCACATGTGTGGACTTCGGTCCTACGTTCATAGACATCTATGACGTAGTGCAGAGGACGGCCACTAGAGGGAACCCAAGAGTTGGAGCTTAATCTGAGACGATTCTGTCCCACGCCGGGGTTGTATCTGGTGTGGCTTAGTGGATAAAGCATCAGCACGTAGAGCTGAAAACCCGGGTTCAAATCCCGGCGCCGGAGAGAATTTTTCTCCGTTCCATTACTCTTTCATCTTAAAATATCCCCCAAAAAAGGATCAGCAGCAACACCCAGGATTTATTGACAACTTAATGAAGTAAAAATTACCTGTCAGGATATTTTTCACAATATTTGCTAATTTATTTAATAAGAGAAGGTATTTACTGAAGTTAGGCCATTTATTTTTTATAACCGGTTCTTCACTCAGAGTTCTTAATAATTATTTCTTATGAAGGTATTCCTAGGAATTCAGCGCTTTCAAGAAGGCCATATTTGAAGGGGTCCCTTCTCTTGTAAAAATACCAAGTCCCTCGTTACACTTGACTTCTGTTCATCAGGAACCCATATAATGTGTCATATAACTAAGTCTTGAAGAGTAATTACCTAAGATGTTTCTACTCGTATGTTCTTCAGTCATTCTGCAGGTAGCAATAAAATATGTTAAGCCTTGATTTTTCTGAACCGACGCATGCGACGTGCGAGGTGCGAGGCCCGCGTCGCACAAATCCGGACTACACGAGAGATAGTGAGTGGTTTCTATAACTGCGAGGTGCGCAGATCTCGCATCTCGCAGTTATAGAACCCGCTCATCATCTCTCATGTAGTCCGGATTTGTGCGAGGCGGCCTCGCGCCTCGCACGTCGCATGCGTCGGTTCAGAAAAACCAAGGCTTTAGACCGCACAATGCGGAAGAACTCTGAGAGAAATTTAAGTGTTCATAATTCGGTACATCCGTATGCAACGTAAAAGAATTAAACTTAGCAATGTGTTTACAATAACATATACTATATGTCGCATCGTGACAAATGTAATATAAATCCAGTGGTTACGGATTTTAATCTCCACAGAAAAATAGAGGTTTTTAGCCTTTCAAATATAAATGTTGTTTTGTGTATTTTATAGCCTATAGGCCCATGCGCATTGTCTCTCATGTTTGGTAGAGAGGTTATTTGCCACAATTATCACATAGGCATAATGACAAAGTCCTTATCATTGTGATTAAGTAGTTGTTTTTAAGGGTCTCAAAGGTGTCTTCAGCATTTAGAATTCTCGATGATTTTTATGATATAGAATGAAAATTATATATGTAATGTGATACTTATATAATAAATAATGTGATAAATAATGTCCCTTGTGGAATCATTATGGCTAACTCTAAAGACTGGTTCACAAGAAGCCGGGAACGGAAACGACAACGAGAACTAGAACGGAAATAATTTTAAATTAAATGTATTTAAATGTGATCATTTACAATAGTTAATTGTGAATGCTCACATTTAAATAGATACATATTTTCGTTCTGGTTCTCGTTGTCGTTTCCGTTCCCGCTTTATTGTGGATCAGTCTTAATCGTCTTGACCTGTAGTAGTAATGTAATTTTTATTTTTATTTTTATTATTGTATTTGTATATCTGGTGGTGTGGAAGAGAAGGCCTGATGGCCTTAACTACACCAGAATAAGAAAATAAATAAATAAATGAGTGAATAAATAAATAAATAAATAAATGAGTGAATAAATAAATAATTCAATAAATGTATAAATAAATAATGCGGAATGAGTACTTGTTCAGGCCATAGGAACGAAATTTTCTCATCAAATTTCGGTCAGTGTATGGAGCCGGTGTATATCCAGCATCGAAATCAATTTCGGAAGCTACAGTATGTTGCGAAATTCGGTTTTGCAAGTCGGATGTAAAACCTGGAGGATAAACGTGCTAATCACATGTTACTTCGTACTGATTGGATGATGTTTTATCTCTTTCAGACATGTGAGTGGTAGGCTTTGTAATAATAATATTATGTTGTTTTTCGTTGTTAAGTAAACTGTCCGAAGACAGATTTGAACCTCATAAGTGACACATAAGGCAACTATTAGCTACGTATTTCATTAATCAGACTTCAGATGCATACAAACAATAATTGTTCATCCTCTGACACATATCGTCAAGTGAAATGTACTGCCTGATAGTAGATGTACATATCAGCCAGAATTTCAATTAGAGTTAAATAATAATAATAATAATAATAATAATAATAATAATAATAATTATTATTATTATTATTATTATTATTATTATTATTATTATTATTATGTTTATGTAATTAAGGACTGAAATTATTGTATAATATTATGGAAAATAAACAAAATATACTTATAAGACGTAAAAGGTACAAAATACAATATTTAATAAAAAGTTCGGTTAATATGTCAAGATAGAAATGCCATAATTAAAGCGTGGACCTCGTTGCCTTTTCATTGCCTGCTGCCGCGATACAAGTTGTCTGCACAAGGGCTATACCGAGAGTCTGACGTCACGTCCACATCACTCGCGATGGGTACGGCATCTCGACGCATTCTCAATACGTACATCAGTCGGTCAGGAACGTGTAGACCATGCAGAGTTGTAAACAATAGTGTCAGTAATGTCGGGCGTAAAGAAACAGAAGTTGTTACAATATGTGGAGGAATTTGGCCGTGAGTACTTCACTATACAAGGAGCAAATATATTTTGCAAAGTATGCCATATACCGTTTAAAGGCCACAGAAAATTTTTCATCCAGAAGCACCGTAAGTCTAAACAACATAAAAAAGTATAACGCTGTTTGGCAGACATGATACACCATCGAGTTCAAATTCATACAAGCCTACTCAGAGACAGATTTGTAACGATCTCTGCAATATGATGGTTTGTTGCAATACTCTGTTACACAAGTTACAAAATGCTACTTTCAAATCATTTCTGCTGAAATGTACTGGGCGAAACGTTCCATGCGAGTCAACTCTACGCAAAAGATATATATCCCCGTGTCATGATTATGTCATCACCAGCATTAGGAAATCTGTCGCAAATAATAAAATATGGGTTTCGATAGACGAAACGGTAGATGTGGAAGGAATTGGCAATGTTATTTTTGGAATATTATCTCCGGACAAATCTTCACAAAAATACTTGCTAACAACCGAGGTGCTTACTACAGTAAACAGTCCCACAGTTGATACTCTCTTTGAGACTGCTATGAATCTTTTGTGGCCTGATGGAATACAAAGAGAAAATATCCTTTTGTGACCGATGCTGCAGCATACATGTTAAAAGCAGCCAAATCCGGACTAGATATGCAAACCTGCTACATTTAACTTACTTGGCCCATGGTTTGCATAGGGTAGCTGAAGAAATTAGGTCGTTATTGCCTGATATTGACAGTTTAATCTCCAACGGGAAGAAATTCTTTTTGAAGTCCCCGTCTCGAAAACATCAATTCAAAGATATACCAGGAATTTCTTTGCCATCACAGCCCATTTTAACTCGGTGGGAAACTTGTTTGAAGGCGGCATTGTACTATTGTGAACACTACAAAGAAGTCCGTGGTGTAATACAAACATTTGATGATGAAGCGAGTACGTCAATAAAGGTTGCAAAGTCGTTATTTTCGGAACCACTCTATGAAGATATGTTTACAAAAATGTTCCCACAGCAATAAAACAACTAGAATCGTCAACCCTCGAAATGTCCAGCGGCCTCCAACTCGTAGAACATTTGTACCAAAGTCTGTGTGAAGCAAAACCACATCCAAGTTTGGAACCGCGTAAGACGAATTTTGGGACCGTGTTGAAAAAGAACTATGGATTTTCAGAAATGTGTGAAATAAGAGATATTTTGTCGGTTAATGGCGAGCCCTCAGATGATACGTGTGACAGGTCATATTTTCGTTTCGCACCACTCACGTCTTGCGATGTGGAACGCACATTTTCTCAGTTCAAAATGTTTCTAAGTGATAAGCGAAGAGGTTTTCCTTTCGATATTTTACGGAAATTTATTGTTCTTTATTGTAATGGAACTGTGGACGCATCAATATGTGAATCATAAATGAAAACTTTTGTACAGTATTGCATTCTACGAATAATATTATGTTATTAAAGTTCTAAGGATGTGTTACAATGCATTTATTTACAACAGCGCTGTCATGTAAAGAAGGTGCAACTTTGTCCTTCACCGCACTGAGCCTATACAACGGAGGGAACGTCCGTATCTTCCCCTCCCATCACACAAGAAGCTAGGCATACAGCAAACTATCCAAGCGCAGGTAACTTATGAACGTGGGCAATGAAGACCGTGCTTTAGTCATAATACATAAGGAGTAATAAAATAAATAAAATCTTTAACAAGATTCTATAAAATATTCAAAATTACAATTAATATTATATTACAATAAAGCTTCTAATAATTAGCCTCATAATTAGAGAGTCAGTCAAACTTTTACGGAACCACGTATATGGACTCTAATTCAGTGTATGGAAAAAAAACTGACGCACCATTATCATTTTTCTTCTGTAAACTGCCATTGTTTGTTTGTGTATTTGTTTGCCTTTTTTCTTACTCTTTTAGCTCTCATCATCTATTTGTTCTTGTATTGTTTTGTATGCTTTGTCTAATGGCAGCCTCTAATTTGAGGAAGCTCTGATAAATAAAATAAAAATAAAGTGATACCATTTGAAACACTTGACTCTTCACTAGTAAAAGGAAATAAATTCCAGCAAAGATGACTTTGCGACAAGATTGTAGTAATGATCTTATAATGGTGGTGGTAATCCTCTGTTATCTGTTAAGGAATAGCATTTCAATCGATCTAAGCATGCCTTGCGGCAAGGAAATGGAGATTATATTTCCCTGTATGCAAAAGAACATTCGTCCCTTTGCCTTGTGTCTATGCATTATTGAATCATGCTGACAACTTGACCAGAGAGTATCGTTATTAGTTATGTGTTATGTTGGTCTATTCTCTCAAGTAATGACGGAATGGGCCAAAGGATCCAAACCTTAAAGTAGATGCTGATGGTAATGGCGAGGATACTTACTTTACATTCTCTGATAAGTATGGACTTTCTAAAATGAAATTTAGACACTGAGAAAAAAGGAAGGAATTATTGTAGAAATAATTGTAATGCCAGAAGTCTTTATTTTGTTGGTAGGCTTATTTGCAATATCAGATTGAAATATTGTCACCGTTTTCGTTCATTTTGAGTTATATGTAAACGAGTCACAAGTGGTATATTAGCAGACATCCGAAATTGTAGGCTACATACTAGAGATAAACAAAACTAACTGCCGTTCTCGCTCACTGTGTTCGTTGCATTTGCTTTTGGAGTTCGTCTCGTCATTGTCGTGCATTTCGAGTCTCGCTCATCATTCTCGAAATAGCATTTGGTCGGCGTGGAAAGATTTCGTAACTTTGAATAACATACATCATTGAAATAAATAACATTATAAATGTTTAAACGAGACAAAAAGACAAAACAGAACAGTATCTTGTTATCAAAATGTTGCGGTTCTATTATATGATAAGTTATTACCTGTAATTATATAAGTTAAATAGAAAAAAAAACAGTTCTGAAATCAATTTGCATTAATTTCTAAAACACATAAAACATAACATCTTTTTACTTCAGATTGCACACTTGATCTCAAACATATGAAAATAAATTTTCTAGCCTTTTAAAAAGGGGCTATTAATTAAATAAAGATTGGGGAACGGATATTATACACTGAAAAATAGAGATGATGTTTCAAATAGGCTACTTAAATGTTTATACATATATTACAGTTGCCAAAGTAGATAAAAGTTCAGTCAGATATAAACAACTGTGGCGATTCAAGGCTATTTGTCGTTCGGGACTTCGGGAGTGATCAATCTCGGCGTTTCGAAACGCTCACAAGCAGTCTTTACGTCAACGACGCGACATATAGAACATTGTCGTGCGGGTTTTCGGCTTTGCGGGCTCTGATAGTCTTGCTTTCTCGATCGTTGTTATCTCTAGTACTTACCCACCGGCGTAGCTCAGACAGCAAAGGAGTTTGCCTGACGATCGGGAGTTGCGCTCGGGCGTGGGTTCGATTCCCACTTGGGCTGATTGTCTGGTTAGGTTTCTTTCGAAGTTTTCCCCAACATTAAGGCGAATGTCAGGTAATCTATGACGAATCCTCGGCTTCATTTCGCCAAATACCATCGCGCTATCACCATTCCCATCGGCGCTAAATAATAACTGAGCAATTGATACAGCGTTCCTAAATAACTAATTAAAAAGAATTGTGCTTAAAAGTTCTGTAAGAATCTTTTAGTTATAAAGAATAATGATGCTTTGTTTATCTCCTTAGGAAGTTAAGGTAAGGACCCACTACTGTTCTCTGGTCTCTTAAAAGTCTTTCTTTAAAGCTTAGCCTTACGTCGTAGCTTCAATTATTGGCGGGATTGGCGATGAAAGATCGATAATGCGTGTAAGTTGTGAAACGAGGGCTGGCGAGCGAGATGGAGAGAGTGGGGCCAAGCAGCACACAAACTCCGACGCCAAGAAAGGGCGTGCACTGAATATGGATGACGTCGGAAAACGACTCGTCAGTTTCGAAGCTTAATTCCTTTCCAAAGATCAAATAAGAAACACAAAGTAGTTTGTAACTACACAAAAGAAACTGAAAGGGAAATTGTTGCATTTCAATTCTCTTCTGCAAATGATACGTAATTTATTTTCTTTCTTTCAAGTTTTCAGAAAGTTGAAACCATTTCAGTTCTTAAGGCACTCGAATGTTGGAGAGCGAAATAATGTGTATTCAGTATATATGACGAACTTCTGTTGACAAAAGTGAGGAAGGCCATTTCGTACTTTGAACGCAAGAGAGATATATTCGCTTTCTTGCAACAGCTGAATTGATAAAAGTGTTTGTTAGGTTCAATATTTACCTGGAAATGGAATACAGATTATAGCATTCAACACGATTCTTCGTGAATTCAATGATAGTGGATTCCACTCTCAACTTGGAATCGCCTTCATAAATTTATCACCACTACCAGCATCATCATCATCATCATTATAATCATCATCATCATCACCATCATCATCATCATCATCATCGTCATCATGCAGAAATTCGGCACTTACGCCTGTTCAGGCTTCAAAGGGTTGTTTCCACTGTCTAGATTTTGGGTGTCTCATATCGTCCCTCCTCTGGCAAACTAGCGAAAGTGACAAATAAGCGACCCTGCACTTAAGGTCTATATTATACTTAGTACTTAGTACAATATAGACCTTAAGTGCAGGGTCGCTTATTTTTCACTTTCGCTAGTTTGCCAGAGGAGGGACGATATTTTTCCGCGCCTTATCTACATATTGCATAGTGAAATTAATGTAGTTGCAACCTGATGCCTCATGTTACCTTAAGTAGTAGTAGTAGTAATAATAATAATAATAATAATAATAATAATAATAATAATAATAACAACAACAACACTCTATTGCCAGAACAAAGATACATATTGATTTTTATAGCCTATACAAAAATTCTAGCACCCCCAGAAAGAGTAAGTTACATACTCGTGCCCAGGGGGCATTCCACATAATATTGAGATATTTTATTAAATAACAGAGTAAAAAGTAAAGAAAAGCAAAACGAAGAAGAAAAAAACAGATATCACAATAATTGAACTTTAAATTTTTTTCTATAAACAGCAATTTTTAATTAATTTTTTTGCAAAAAGTAGCATTAGCAAATTGTATGTTTGGGAATTTAGCTATTATCAGTCGCCTGAGTCGGTTAAGGAACTTGCCTGCCAGCCTGAAGTAGCGCTCGGGTACGGGTTCGATCCCCGCTTGGGCTGATTATCTGGTTGGGTTCTTTCCGAGGTTTCCTCTAACCGTAAGGCGAATGCCAGGTAATCTATGGCGAATCCTAGGCCTCATTTCACCAAATACCATCTCACTATCACCAATCTCATCGGCGCTAGTAGTTGATACAGCGTCGTTAAATAACCAACTTAAAAAAATCATGTTATAAAGCCTTGGGCCGAAATTGCTACTGTGATTATATGCTACAGTTGTAGTACATTTAGGAATCGTCAAGCATATGTTGTCCGATCTATTAGTTTTATGTTTATGTGAATATTAATTAAATTCCTTTCGGTTTTTACGCATGAAATTGAATAATACATTGTTATAAACTTAACGGAAGGCAAATACTTTAAATTCTGAATTCAGCAGCTCTGAAGGATAATGAAGAGGTTTATTAAGGCATATTTTTATTATTATTTTCTGTAGCAGAGCTACTGGCATGAGCGAGGTACTATAAGCACTACTCCATCCTATAATACTGTATTGTAATATACTCGTAGCTTATACTAATGCGAGGTAAATCAGTCGTAAAGTATGGACAGTCATGTACTTCTATAGTGGTCGCAGATTTCATGGCATGGGAATATCGCGAGTTACGTTTCTGATTTTAATGCTCATATTGTCTGAAATGACACAACCGATTGTTCACGCCTCTTCAAATTCTGCAACTTTTGGCACGTCGACTAATACTTCTGCGACAATCAAATTATTACGAAACTATTCTATCAAAAATATGCATTTTTATATTACGGTACTTTGGAAAACTGGCAGAACTAAAAAAAAGCTTCAATTTTCAGGAGAGACGTTCTTAACCTACCTTGACTTGTGGCACTTCTCTCTCGAAAAAAAAAGTAGAACTTAATTGTGTAATATCTTCAAATATTTTAGATGAGTTGTTACAGATTGTCCAAAAGTTGTAGTTACTGCTAGCAAATGATATTTTATTTACTTATTTATCCACAATTTGAACAAATGATAAGTAGAAATGTCTTTAATAATGCATGCCACTTTTAACTCAGAATGCAAATTATTGTACAAATAGCATTAAAATTTAGGAATTATGTTTTCAACAAATATAACCAAACCCGCCTGTCTAATGTGTTAATCAGTCTAGTAGAATAAAAACGCTTCAACGTAATGATCTTGTAGCCACCAGCGTAGCTCAGTCGGCTGAAGCACTTGCCTGCCGATCGGGAGTTGTATTTGGGCATGAGCTGATTATCTGGTTGAGTTTTTTTTTTTCGAGGTTTTCCTCAATGTCAGATAATCTATGTAGAATCGTCGGCTTCATCTCGCTAAAAACAATCTTGTAGCACAAGTTGGCTTCCCTAGTACAATAGAAAATCCTGTTGATGCTTTCTTTTCAAAATGAGCAGAGCTACCTCACTTAGCTTGACATTCTCGTCATCACAGTTTTTTTTAACACATCCAAACCTGTTTTAGTGGCCAGATTTTTCAAGTCGTAAATCATTTCATATTTCATTTCCGTGACGTCGTAAGGTTTGCCTTTTGCTATTTGATGTACGTATTAATATCATATATACACACACAACGAAAATTGGGCCTGACTTCAGGGATGTAATTATTTACGTTCACTGGAACAGGAATTAAAAAATATTTATTAAAATTATTTTCTTATCGACAGTGTTACAACTCGATAGTCAGATGATGATTACTCGTGAGCTTTTGTAATATTGTGGAAATGTAAACCTATATTGTCCACACCTGTGGAGTAACGGTCAGCGTGTCTGGCCACGAAACCAGGTGGCCCGGGTTCGAATCCCGGTCGGGGCAAGTTACCTGGTTGAAGTTTTGGGTTTTCCCTCAACCCAATAGAGCAAATGCTGGGTAACTTTCGGTGCTGGACCACGGACTCATTTCACCGGCATTATCACCTTCATTTCATTGAGACGCTAAATAACCTAGATGTTGATACAGTGTCGTAAAATACCCAATTAAAAAAAATTAAAAAATAAACCTCTGTTTATACACCAGCATTACTTATTTCCGAATAAGATTATCATCTATATTAGATTCCACCGCAGTAATATCAGTATTGGCAATGGGCACGCTCTGTGAAAGTTTCTATTCAACCTTGTCTCTATCAGCTGATATTGGGGAATGCACAGTGACATCTTTTTTTTTTTTTCTGAAGCTTCATCAGAAATATAACCATAGCAAACACGCATAATAAATATAATATGACGACATTTTTAAAGAATAAATTGCGGTATAATGATAATTTATTTATTTATTTTTATTTATTTATTTAGAATATTAATGTGCGAAACAACAGCATAAGGCCAATTACAGTTTAGCACAGGTACAAAACGAAACAAAACAACAAATGATGATGAGAATGAATGATAGAAAATGGCAATGAGATGAAAATACAATCAATATTATAATAATAATAATAATAATAATAATAATAATAATAATAATGTAACAATAATATCTTTATTTAGCTTGGCAGAGTTAAGGCCGTAAGGCCTTCTCTTACGATCAACCAGTATTAGAACTTGCTTAAATAGTTGAACATTATAACTGAATTGAATTTAAGAAATTACATACAGATACGACTTACATAATGAGATCAAAAGCGGTAGTTAAATAAAAAATTTACCTAATAAAATGAAAATAAACACAGTGGGATGCATATTAATGTTGGTAGAACAAATACGAATCACATAAAATCGGAAGCCGATAATTTAATAAAATGTACACAATAAAAATAATAATAAACACATTGGATTATATATTAGCATTAAATTGCAAATAAGTGGGATTCACATAATTAAACCAGAAACCGAAAATTGAATGATGCACAGAATAAAAAAATAATAAAAAAGCAACACAGTGGAATACATACTGGTGTTAAATGATAAATAAACACGTTTTATATGATAAAGTCATAAGCAGACATTTGAATAAAGAGTACATAAAAAAATGTATGCTATATTATTGGCTAAGACCACACCGTACACGAGCCTGGCTCTTACGGTAGTGGCTAGGAACATTTTTGTTTTATAATTTTAATTGGTAGTCGCTAGCTAACTAGTTAAATAAATAAGATAAATAAACACATTTTAATATTTTAATTAATTTAACGACGTTCTCCACAAGTGATATGCAATAAACATCTGTTAAGTGCGTTAACAGAATTTCGGAAATTGCAAAAAAACAAAAAAAAAAAAACTTTCTTTCGTTTTATCCAACTTTTCCTCAGTTCTATAATGACTCTCTTACTTCACTTGTAGCTATCATACTATATCTACTACCGGTATTTGAAAATAGCTTGCAGATGTGATTTATGGGGGTATACATCTATCGTGGTCATATTACAGCCTCATGTTCGATAAATTGCCGTGGTGTCCGTGCTTAGCTGCTTTTACTGTACTTAAAAAGTGAGAAAAATATAAGTAAAGAATTTTTCATATTTATGAGTAACGTTTAGCTCCGTTAATAATATAGGTTACCCATTAACTTTCCTTATGTTGATTATATCTAACATTAAGTAAGGCGTTAATGAAGTTATGTGTGAGGTAATTAAAACTCGTTTATGCACGCACATTGCTTAATGTAAACTGCACGGTGTGAAGAGCATTCGCTCAGCTGTGACAGACACGGTCACAAGAGCAGACGTGTGCATACCGTGGTCATGAGTTTGGATCCCGCTTTTGGACTGATGTCAGCTAATGTAATGTGCAGTGGTCACTCTTCATGGTTATCTCACATGTTAAGCCCCACCGTCGTGTATTTATTATTATTATTATTATTATTATTATTATTATTATTATTATTTTATTTTAATTTTTAAAATTTATTTGACAATTTTTGTACATTGGTACTATTAATTGTACGATGAAAGAGTAATGGAACGGAGAAAAATTCTCTCCGACGCCGGGATTTGAACCCGCGTTTTTAGCTCTACGTGCTGACGCTTTATCCACTAAGCCACACCGGATTCCACCCCGGCGTCGGAAGAATCGTCTCAGTTTTAAGTTCCAACTCTTGGGTTCCCTCTAGTGGCCGCCCTCTGCAGTACGTCATAGATATCTATGAACCTAGGACCGAAGTCCACACATGTGCCGAGGTGCACTCGTAATGAGTGACTAGTTGGCCGGGATCCGACGGAATAAGCGCCGTCTTAAATCACGAAGTGATTTACGCATATATATATATATATATTATAATGTACCGAAATACATATGATATTTCCATGCAGATATTCCGCGTCATCATACGATGAAAGAGTAATGGAACGGAGAAAAATTCTCTCCGGCGCCGGGATTTGAACCCGGGTTTTCAGCTCTACGTGCTGACGCTTTATCCTCTAAGCCACACCGGATTCCACCTCGGCGTCGGAAGAATCGTCTCAGTTTTAAGTTCCAACTCTTGGGTTCCCTCTAGTGGCCGCCCTCTGCACTACGTCATAGATATATATGAACCTAGGACCGAAGTTCACACATGTGCGTAAATCACTTCGTGATTTAAGACGGCGCTTATTCCGTCGGATCCCGGCCAACTAGTCACTCATTACGAGTGCACCTCAGCGCATGTGTGGACTTCGGTCCTAGGTTCATAGATATCTATGACGTAGTGCAGAGGGCGGCCACTAGAGGGAACCCAAGAGTTGGAACTTAAAACTGAGACGATTCTTCCGACGCCGGGGTGGAATCCGGTGTGGCTTAGAGGATAAAGCGTCAGCACGTAGAGCTGAAAACCCGGGTTCAAATCCTGGCGCCGGAGAGAATTTTTCTCCGTTCCATTACTCTTTCATCGTATGATGATGCAGAATATCTGCATGGAAATATCATATGTACTTCGGTACATTATAATACTATTAATTGTGCTTAAATAATTAACATTTCAACAATATGATATTTGTGGAGAGGGGGACGTCCAGATTGTTATTATTATTATTATTATTATTATTATTATTATTATTATTATTATTATTATTGAAGTGAAACTTCTATAGGTAGAGTATGAGATAAAAGCGGTGAAAGGAGATTCTGTGACTGACGTTTCAAGATTAATTTGCTTGTTGTAGGTACTTTGTGTTATCTATAGTAATCTCAGACTTCGAGTGAAATTTATTAGAACTATTTCCGGAATAAAATAAAAATGTAAATAATATGTCCCTAAAATTCGCTTATAAAATGTTAATAATTGTATATTTATGAATACATAACCTATTCAGACATTCTGAAGTTGAAACAGATTAATATCGATTACTGCAATAAACAAATTGGATGTTATTGAGTAATGCCAATTGAGAAAAGCAAACTACAAGTTTAATAATTTTAATTACATGTTTTGCTCTTTTCTCTTGTTATTATAACAGAAATACACTTTCATTATCTGCTGAAATCACAATTTAGTTTAAACATTTTATAATATAATTACAAATAAACTGATTAATACATTAATTAAATGATCAATTGTTATGAAGGAGTGTCATTTCCTTTAGATACAATTGACATGGAATTAGAAGATGAAGATGTAGCCTAAATGTGGAAGTAGGATTTCGCACTTTATTTAGTACAATGGATTCATGCTCATCGAGTTATGGGAAACAAATGGCTACACTGACTAAACAAAAGAACGACCATGAGACAAATTGATAGTCATAAATCGAGCTGCAAAAATTATTGCGATGTATGACTGTGATTGGTTGGAATTCAGAATTTGATTACACTTCATTGGTTGAAAATGGAATGACGTCATATAAACGAAATAGTCATGTAAATTTACTTGACTATTGCGGTTTTCCACCTATTTACTTAAATTAATAGATAAATTAGTGTAGTAGAGCCTTCGCTGGACATTGCGTATTTTGTGTAATGTAGTGACATCATAATTCAAAATCTGTAAGTCAAATTTCATTGTTTTTAGAATCTTCGTGCTAGAAAATATGCCCACATCAGGTGCTGAACGAACGAGAGCGTTACATGAAAGAAAGCGTCCAACAGAAACTTTCCACTTAGTCCAATGAATCGCGTTTTAACAACGTTAAGATTCTACCTAACAGGAGCCTTTAACGTCTTAATCGGTGATGTTTCGAACATATGGGACATTCATTCCACGTGAAATCAGACAACAACAAAAAAATCATTATAACTTTCGCAAAAATATCCATCTCTCTCAATTCTAATTTTATAACAAATATGACAATTACAAATTGTTAGGTAAATTTTCCTAATTTTCCGTCCGATTTCACATGGACTCGTCCTTAAGTACAGCACACACACTTAAACAAAATCATTCGCCGTTTTGCACTCGTTCAATGTTCTCCACTGCCCTTTTGTCGCAGCACACTTCCAGTCTCCATAAATTTTCGATGCCATTCCCAGATTTTTGGGCATGATGGCGCCTATCTTCCATATTGGGTCCAGACATGACATTGCACCTGTGCATCTAATCGTGTCTCGATAAATTAGGATATACACTGTGCCATCTCCTGAGGTGTCCACATCTCCTTTAGTGCCAGATTATTTTTAATTATGTTATTTTAGACGCTTTATCAACATTTTAGGTTATTTAGCGTCTGAATGAGATGAAAGTGATAATGCCGATGAAATGGGTCCGGTGTCCAGCCCCGAAAGTTACCCAGCATTTGTTCATATTGGGTTAACGGAAAACCCCGGTAAAAACCTCAACCAGGTAACTTGCCCCGACCGGGAATCGAATCCGGGCCACCTGGTTTCGTGGACGGACGCGCTAACCGTTACTCTACAGGTGTGGACTCTTTAGTGTCAGATTCTACTAAAATTCACACATGAAACCATATATATATGGGGTTCAACTATCCAACAAAATTCCCATAAACATTTTGACAGTTTCTGATTAGCACGAAGAAAACCGCACCTGATACCATGTCTCAATAATTTGTTATTTACATCTGAAATTATAAAATATTTTATGTGGAAATTCTGTACATTCAAGATTTCATCCAGATAACAACTTTAAATTCTCTGTACTCTTCCTATTTTAAAGATGAAGAGACCAGCCTTCAAAGAACATCCATATCAGAAAGAACAATATTAATGTGACATAATTCCTACATATACAACAATTTAGTAAATATACTTTGACGTAGATAAGGAAATAAATTTGCAAAGAACATTAACACAATGAAATAATGTATCAACACAGAGCAGGAGTTTACTGTACATAGTCACAGAAGGTGTTGAAAGAATCTATTCACAGGGACTGTACGTGGGGATAAATGGGTTTCATAACCATTTACTAGTGTAAAAACATTTCAAATATGATCGGATGTAGATAATGTTTTTAATATCCGTGTATGACGCTACGTACGTAATTGAAAATACTCGGTTGAAAGGATATAAAATTGTTGAATGTTACCGTACGTTGAATTGTAATGTATTTACCTCATCACTTAAAAGACATGCGACAATAATTGATGTGCATATATGCAGTAAATATAACTGCCACGTTTGTATTGAAATACTACTTTCAAATCACTTAACAAGATTCACGGTAACTGTCACGATACAGTATTCACTTTATGGTGCTATGATTTACTATTTCTACCTCTGCATTGCTTTATTTAAATGTATTTTATTATTATAATTTGATTTATTATATTTTTAAACTGTGAACCTCTAAGAGAAGAATGTCAATTGTCGAATTCTGAAAATTTGCTACAAGAGTCTATTTTTTAATTTAAACAATTAGGACAAGATTTTAATATTTAACTACAGGATACAATTTTAAAATCATCTTACTATCTAATTTGGCAAGAAATGGGGTTGCTATAGCTGCAAGTTCATTTGCTTTTGTGATTGAACTAGTATTTTGATGCAGTTTAATAATTTTGAACTGATTAACTAAATCTACGTAAAGATTAATTTTTGGTCCTACAGAATATATCTGTTATGGTAACAATGATTATTAGAGAATAAAAATTCTGTCCGGCGCGGGGATTGAACTCGAGTCCTTGGTTCTACGTACCAAGTGCTCTAACCAATGAGCTACGCCACAAAGGGAAAAAACACTAGAGGAGTGGGATTCGATCCGGTGCTGTGGATTGAACTTCGGCGTAGCTAAGTGATTAGAGCATTTGGTACGTAGAACCAAGGCCCCGGGTTCGATCCCCGCCGCCAGAGCGAATTTTTCTCCTCTAATAATCACTGATTACTTAAGTCAAATAGTGTTATTTAATTTTTATCTGATAAAAGAAATAGTATTGCCTGTAGAAACTCGTATAGACTCGTCAATATTGTGTTACAAATGTGCACGCAGTTTCTTAGCGGGTTTTCGGTAGTTTCGTTTACGTAATGGTTTAATATTTTATCATGCAATTTCAGATGTTTCAGAAAATTGTATGAACATTTGGGAAGAAAAACGGTTATCTTATAGATGTAAATAATCAGGAATACAAGAAATGAAAACAGACATACGAATTGCTGGTTTTGCAATAAATGCAGAATATCGCTTACGGAGTAGCCAACACAGTGTCAATAAAGTAGCAAGGAATCAGGAGTTGAGCAGAACGACAATACGGCGAATACTATAGGGGCGAATTAAACTGCGTCCGTAGAATTGCTTCATACATAAATTTACAGTTAAATTAATTGCATACTTCCAGAAGTGTAGAAATCAGGGATCATTCAGATATAATATAGGCCTATACTTTCAATTCCCATAAGATGTGAAATGATTTATCTTTCTTTCAAGTGTACTGGATATGACATGTATTCTTTTTTATGACTGCTATGTCTGAAAATTGCCATTACTGACTCACATCACATTCGAGGAGATTTTCACTACTTGTGAATATCTAGCAATCCACACCTGTGGAATAACGGTCAGCGCGTCTGGCCGCGAAATCAGGTGGCCCGGATTCGATTCCCGGTCTGGGCAAGTTACCTGGTTGAGATTTTTTCCTGGGTTTTCCCTCAACCCAATGTGAGCAAATGATGGGTAACTTTCGGTGCTGGACCCGGATTCATTTCATCTCATTCAGACGCTAATTATTGAGTAATATTATACATACAGATTTTATATTATCATAATTTTCTCTAAAATCCAATGCACGGGTCTTCTGACCGTACTTGCTTTGTCCCCAAAACAAGTCCTCCTTTGTAGGTTCCCCCCATCTATGATTATGTCCAATTACTCTTTAAAAGAACACACACATTAAAATGAAAATGGCACAATAAAACACATTATATAATATATCTTAACCTAAAACAGACATAAAAGTGTACAGTTAGGTAGAAACTGTTATCCCTTCCTCAGTTCGCGTCACAAACTTCAACAGCTGAAGTTCTAATCTTTCTCGCCTTCAAGAGGAACAATCCAGTCTTTTGTTCCCGTTATCTATTCCCCGTGAGGTCAAGACATGCAAGCGAACTCCTATTCTGACTTTGCATCGAGTGTGGTAGATATTTTCTCCGTACATGTTCCAACTCGACACACTGTAATAAAATATGTTTATAGGAGTCCTTTTCTCTGCAAAGCGGACAAAGACGCTCCCCTTCTTCGTTAGACGCTAATTAACCAAAGATATTAATAAAGCGTAGTAAAATAACCTACTAAAAATGTATCTAGCATTTATTCAGATATTATTAAATGGAATGGGTGGTGCTGGTGGTGGTAGTGGTGGTGATATGAAGGCAGTGATGATTCCAACGAATAAATTGTTGTTGATAGACGACAAGTGTGGTGGATATGAATATTACGCCATACCTATCTCATAAAGGAATATTAGCCTATTTAAAGAATTCTCTCTAATTACCAGTTTACACTATATTTGCGTTAAAAAGCTCATTTAAAAGCAGTAGAATTGTATAATTATTGGTCAGTGTTAATGTATGCGCATGTAATAAACATTCACCGTCCATAAATAACATCATGAATACAGAAATAACTAGGTAATCTGTAACGTCATACAGCGCGGTTAGTTTTTGTCGTAATCTATATTGTGACATGGACGTCAGGAGCCCTGCTTCATCAAGATGCGGCGACTTTGAAGTATCTTCTTGTGTGTGGAGCGCAGCTGCTCTGCAGATCCCTCATGACTTTGTAACCTGACCATATTTGCTCTCTTCGAGAGACAGCTGAGTGCTCTCAAACTGCGACATCGACCTGACCAAGTATTCCCTGCCTCCTATATCTCTCTCTTAACACTCACAAGTATACACACTTTGAATTGGAAACATTTCTTTGCATTGAGTGAATCTTGTGTTGATTTTTTATGAGAGGAAGTATAAAAGAAACCTGAACGCATTTTAAAATTCTTCATAATTTAGTAGTTTTTAAAGTGAAATTTATTTTCTATTCATATTTGTGTCCAAATTAAATTCTCTTCTTTTCTATATTACTTTTCTGATATAAACACATCTATCATTCATTGATTATGGAAAAGCATTTTATATACATTAAATTATTTTTTATTCATTATTTTGCTAATACTTGTAATATAAAATATAGACTAGTATATACAGATACAATTTTAGCTTAATAGAACTAGTGCTCAGGCGCGGATTCCTTATTTTAAATTAAGAAGTATATAATACAATTTTTTATGTCTACTACACAATAAGAATATATAAATTTAAAATTTACAATTTTTCATTATTTATAAATCCATAACTTTTAAATTTAATACTAGAACTATTAGAATTGACAAGATTAGGATATTTAAATATAAATTTGTTATTTATATTCTTGGGTCTAAATTACTACTATGATTAAATACTGTAGGAGTATTACATTTTGGTTCAAACAATCTTAAAGAATTCATACCGTTTGTTTCATAAGTATGAGAATACAATTCAAAATTATCTCAATTTTTATCTAGGCCTATAGGAGTAAACTTTGGAAGATTGTGGACGGTAAAGGATTTCCACAACACAATATATAAATAGTTCTTAGTCTCTGATATAACAATTAAATATGATGGTTGCAGGCAATATTACAAAATATAGGCCTCTATAGATAAACCAAGGAGTGATTCAAGTTCATCCTCTATTATCGACATGTACACATGTGGAGTAACGGCTAGCACTTTTGGCCGCGAAACCAGATGCCCCGGGTTCGAATCCCGGTCGGGGCAAGTTACCTGGTTGAGGTATTATGAGCAAATGCTGGGTAACTATCGGTGCTGGACCCCGGATTCATTTCACCGGCATTATATTTTTATATTGCGGTGACTGAAACATCTTAAAAATCTTCGAACAATCCTCTTCAACATGCTTTTTTCCTTATTAGAATCTGACTAGTACTTTTTGAGTTATTATTAAGTATAATAAATGCGAAAATATTCTGCTTCATAGAAAGTAACGCCTTTTCCTATTTTTGGTTGACAATAAATTAGGAAGGAGGCGGTGAATAGTATATTGTGTCATTCTTTAAGATTGACGCATGCGCAGACCAACGGAGTTTTCTAAGTTGTTCCCTTATAAATGATTTGACTTCATATTTTTCAACAGTTGTCTTTAACATCTCAGAAGCCACCGGTGCAGTTCAGGCGGTAGTGCGTTTGCTTGCTGATCCGCAGTTGCACTTGGGCTGATTACCTGATGCGTTTTCCGAAGTTTACCCCAACCGTAAGACGAATGTCAGATAATCTATGGCGAATCCTCGGCCTCATCTCGCGAAATACCAACTCTTTATCACCAATTCCATCGACGCTAAATAATCTAGTAATTGATAAAGGGTCGTTAAATAATCAGTTAAAAGAAATTAAATCTTCCGGTAATGGCTTGTATTTATTCCAGCGGCAGTTACCAGTAATTCTGTGCTTTCATCTTTCTTTTTCGCTTGTCTTGTAGCCCTGCCTCAACCTTGCATGTTCACTGGCACGTTTCGTTGTTTTTATTATAATAATGAATATCACCAGGATTTTAAGACAGGACGTAGTTTATACGGTTTATGAAGTTTATGAGGTCTAATTTACTTTAGACAAGCCAATACTTGAAGTGTGCGCGCTTCACGAGAAAAACGGCAACGAATCCGTCCACACTGCAGCCAGAATCCTTTGTGTTCGCGAGAAAAACCGACAGGGATCGGTTTCCTACGCGGCATTTGAGGTGTGCGCATCCTTGCCGTAGCGCGTGCTTGAAACCGCGTACACTCGAGCGAACTCCCGAATTCTGTTCGACTCTAGTTGCATTACAGCGGCGGCGCGCCCGTGCATACGCGGGCTGTGTAGATATCCGGTGTGGTTTTGGGAATGCGCCTAGCTTGAGGGTAAGCGTAATGGAGATATAATAGGCCGCATTGCTGGGTCATAGTGCCTGCGTCATTAAATCCAATTAAATTCAATTAAAATATACGAGCTTGTCTAAACTGTTATCAAATGTTGGCTAGATTTTGTGATTTAAGAGTTTTAATACATTTTTTTAAATAAAGTTTGTAATATTGAAGAAGAATGTTACTTAGTGCGCTATGACTTCATTTATCTATAGATTATTATTATTATTATTATTATTATTATTATTATTATTATTATTTAACGACGCTCGCAAATGCCGAGGTTATATCATCGTCGCCGGTGTGCCGGAACTTTGTTCCGCAGGAGTTCTTTTACAGGCCAGTAAGTCTACTGACATGAGCCTGTCGCATTTAAGCACACTTAAATACCATCGACCTGGGGGGGGGGATCGAACCCGCAATCTCGAGCACAGAAGGCCAGCGCTATACCAACTGCGCTACCGAGACCGACTCTACCTATAGAAATGAATCATATGATGGGAATTGTATCTATGCGAAGCAAGCGTGCCAACTACCTGCGCAAACATAATTTTATTGTAATATTAAGGAAATGTAATGCACATAAGGCCGAATGAGACGACTATGTATTAATTCACTAGACTCGCGTTCAAGAGGCCTTGGTTTCGATGCTTAATGCCGACTAATATCGTTTTTACAATCGTCCTCCTCGATTGAATGTTACTAATTTTTGGGTAAATAAAGCTGGATTTCGGATTGGACCTCAATTACTACAAAATAATATACACAGAACAATAACAAGCAATCCCAACAGTGAATAATAGTTACGTTATAAACTAGAAGTTAAAACTACTGTAATAAAATATCAAGTTAAAAAAAAAACATGATCAAAACCTACGGAAGAGTGAAGTAGAAACCGAGGTTCTACTGTTTCCTTTTTTCTTAACACGCTCTTTAAACCTAATTTCTGGGATCTAAGAATGTCATTGACCTCGTCTCGCCTGTAAAGTAACTAGCTATGTACTTGAATAAAGTTAAATACAACGCCTCGTGTTTCATTTTTACTCGGACTGATAATTTTTAAATCGTAAGCAAACAGTTACAACATAAAATTATTGCAATAATTATTATAGCTTCTATTACTGTTGACGTGGATCTGTAACTTGTTAAAGTGTTTCCAACCTTTACAATATGTTTAGTAAAACTTATCATCATTATGAAAGTGATGTATCCAATGCCTACCCACTTCACGTGATTCGGGTTCCGCATATTGCAGATAGATGGCAGGACTGTCCCATTTTCTAGTTGTACACAACTTCGCCGGGCCACACTGTACATGATGTGTATCTGTGGAGAGTTATGTCGTGTACTGGGGTGAGTGTATATGTAAGTCTTCGTGTAAGTGTAGTGTCTGAAATGAGTGATGATGATGAAGATGAGGAAGGGAGAAGGGGAAACCCGGTGCCGGAACGTTATCAAAATAAAAAAGTAATAGAAATACAAAAATGAAAAATCGTGATGGAATAGTCCACAGTGCCGTTTCAGTTTCGATAAAAAAATTAGTGTCGCTACGTTGATACATACTTTTACTTTATACTTTCTACGCATATGGCAGCAGTTGACTTCTTTATCACGCTACGAATATTATGTTTTGTAGTTGATTTACTTGAATTATTATTCAAAACACATACATACCCAAACGAAATAATTTAATATTCGCTAAAGTGAGTTCAATTATTCTAATCTGAATCATACAAATAATCGTTCTCTGTAGCATCAAAATTAGGGAATTTGTCTTAAAATAGCCTACACTAAATTTAATGGTTAAGTCGATACATATTAAATTAATTTTAAAAATTTAGTACAATTATTTATAGTGTCCTTAATTTACGAGAATCGACATTTAAGTGCCAAATTATTACAATTATATTAGTGTTTCGGAGTCTGAACAAAAAACGTTGTCTTGAAAAACCTAGATTACGATGGGAAAATTAATTTTGACATGAAGTTGGCTAATACGCTATCTGTAGCCTATCCTTGCATCGGCAAAGGAAGAATAACTTACTTAGCATGGAGTTACATATGAAAAACAAATTTTAGATTTTAAAAATATTATGAGGAGCATAGTATCAAAATTATACAACTCCATTTTTTTCTAGATATTGATTGTTTCTCATAGAATTTTGTGTGCTGAATGCAATTCTGGAACTGTTTCGGTTAAAAAACGAACAGAAAAGAGGGAAACCCACCCCCACTAAATTGTGTGCTTTAGAATCAAAATGTAACTACTCTACCGTGGCTTAGTTTCAAATTAGAACAATTCCTTCAGTAGCCAATGAGAAGCCCACATTCTCGCCACCTTTTCCCATCACGCATCGCGAATCCAACATGGCTGATTGTTTATATAACCTGTTTACGGATGAATAGGTACTGCTTTATGTAAATTTCCTTTGAAACTGAGTTAGAAGAGACTTAGATTCAAAAGTAGACAATTTCACTTTAAATATGGCTTCGTTTAGTTTCAAAAACAGACAACCCCATGACTTGGTTCAGAGATGGACAACTCCACTTTTTAAACTTAAATTTCGATCTGAATATTAATTTTAATCACATTTTGAGACTGAAAAAATGTTTCTATGATCCATGATAATGTTTAAAAAAGAATGTACGTATGACGGTGACATTGGTTCCCAAAGATCTAGTTTTTCGCCTCTCCTGTAAAAAAAGCAAAAGTGGAGTTGTCCGACTTTGATGCCGAACTCTTATGATAATTTTAGACATTCAGGAAGAAAGTTGCATAAATAATTCATTGTGGGCTTATTGAAGATTATTGTACGATTATATTTTAACCGATGGCTTTCTTTTTAAAATCACTCCGTGAAGAGTTGTAAGATAGGTTTATGTATGGAGGTTTTTTAGGCCACTAAATTTATTATTATTCACCGTACAATTTTCAACATTATGCATATATTTCTTAGCTACATGTTTGCAAATGTAAAACTAGGTCGTTGCTTTTCCGAGAACTTTCGAAATAACAAAGAAACAATGCTGTCATGAAATTCTATCGAATGTCGCAAGATGAGCGAACAGTATCTCTAGGATGCAAGTGCATTGAAATTTCTCACGTAAAACAAAGAAGGGGGATGGAGGAAACTCAGAGATGCATTGTCTTCAAGTATTTCCTGAGTATAGAACAAGGGAAACTTGTTGGTGTTCGCCAAGTGACTGTATGCAATGTGTTGACTGTAACTCCAAAACAACTCCAGGTGAAACAGCACAAATTGAAATTCAATATGGATACAAAGCATTGCATGAAAAACACAGTAAGAGTTTCCTCGACTAATTGGCGAAGACAAAGAACAAGTTATATAACATATACAATCTTTCCATCAATGAATAAACGTTTCTTTCTCTTAATTACATAAGAAAGCTAAGTAACAATCCATTTTCAATCTCTGCTTAGGAAGAGAAGCGTCACCTATTGATGTTACTGTTCGTGAAGAAAATGATGATGAGGCCTTTTACATGAAGTTGCCTACAGAGTTATATTTGTAGAAATAAAATAAATAAGTGTATAAAATTCTTCTGTTTTTGTGCAAGGTGAAGTCTGAGAGTACTCATTGGTGAGCTAATCCTAGCAAGCTCTTGTGTGCTAACACGTGGTCCTAGCCTCTCACAGGGATAATAACTAGACTTCGAAGCTAAGGCACATTAACTCTCAAGTTACGTGCACACAGGATAAATCAGTGTTTACAAAACAGCCGGCAAGGTATTTCTCTTCTCTCATATCATAACATGTAACAGCTGTTTATCTTCGTATTTCATTCATTGAATTAGGTTATGTTTGTCTCCTTAAACGTATTGTCGTATTTTAAGATAGATTATGCAGCGAAGATTCGTAGTATTGTAATATTTCTATGGATTTCATAATACTGCAACAGTGCAACATTATTTATTTTTGTTACGAAATTGCAAACATTGCAAAATTATTGAAAAGTTTTCAAAGGAGAAAAAATTGTTTCCTTTGAAGGAAATAGAAGGAAGAAAATATATTCTAGGCAACATGTTTATCAAATGTTATACTTCCAAGTTTTCTTTGTGTTCTCCAGCAATACCATAAATAAATGGCTAATACAGGGTTAGCACATTACGTGATTCTGAGAAATGAGCGCTGTGTGCTTTAAAGAGCTGGTCTTGCGAGCGCTGTGACATATGCATACTGTACGTCATTCAGTGTCGGTGCAGTGGTGACTCTGCAGTATGATGGCAAACTTTGAAGACGGAGCTTCCGCTCATAAAACTAAAGCGGCCCACTACTCCCAATGCTTTTGATGTATAATGGAAGGAGGAGTTCTTTTTGGTAGAGAGCAGTGGATTAGCAAAGTTTTAATTTGGCATAAAACACCCCAACTTATTAAGAAGTACAATATCCAACGACATTATTCTTTACAACATGATACTGAATATGAAAAATATGTTGATAATTAACGCCATAAATTAATTCAACTTAGAGAAAATGTTTCTCAGGTACATTATATTACAGTATCTATTTGATATTTACATTGCATTATAAGTTATTATACATTTAGTAATATATAATTTTAAATTATACAAGTATTATGATATATCATAATATAGTATATATCATAATATTTGTATAATTTAAAATGATATATTACTAAATGTACTATAATAACTTATAATGCAATATAAATATCGAATAGATACTCTAATATAATGTAACTGAGAAACATTTTCTTTACGTTGTATTAATTTATGGTCATATATTATATCATATATTATATTGCATTGTATTATATTATATTATATTATATTATATTATATTATATTATATTATATTATATTATATTATATACTAACAGGATAACAATAATGCACTTAGTGAATCGGCTATCAGAATTAGCTACAAAATTTTCCACAAAATTGCAAAGGAATTGAAAACATTCAACGAAGGTTAATTCATCAAGCGATGTTTAATTATATTGGCAGATGAACTCTGTCCACAGCGAGTAGGGAAATGGAAGCCATACGCCTATCTCTAAAACCGTGGTGAGGAGATTGCAGTATGTGCGTATGGGTTATGTAAATAAGCCTAATGATTTGTGTGTGTGCATAGAGCGAAGTTTATTTCATTGAATTAATGAGCGTTATAAAGTCTGTACTGTACAATGGATTGATGTAATATCCTTATAAACTATTATGTACTGATAGACTGAATGACTAGAACAACCGTGGATCTTGTTATATTAATGCAGGGAAGGTAGCTGTAATGTGAGTCCGCCACTGCGTGAGCGTTCTGCTCTGGCTTGGAATTTAAGTGCCTTGCGGAGCGAAAGCAGCTCTAGCCGACTAAATGGAGCCGCTCTCATGCCCGGCCCTGGGTTAATAGCTTCTCATTGATAACAAAATAAAATCCTTCATATGTTATTGGCACACACTATACAAATCATGACTATCGACGGAGAGAAACATAAAAATACGTTCCTGCATCAAATTGTTGCATATAACGTCATCAAATAGCACAATTCGAAAGCACTAAGAGATGCTAGAATGTTATTACTGAATCAAAAAATAATAAAAATTAATTTTACGAAAATGGATCTTCTAAGATTATTGCTATATATATATATATATATATATATATATATATATATATATATATATATATATTTAATATACTGTATATCAGGCATGCTCACAAGCAAACGGTAGGGGAAATAACTGGTGCCCCCAATATCTCTTATACGTAACAAAGCAACCGCTTATTACTTGAAGGAAACGACGTAGCCACCAGTGGCGGAAATTTGGCTATACGTATAAAATGCACAGTTTTTCTTTTAAGGAACATAAGCGTAAATAATTTAAAGATAACAAATAGTAGTTTTAATTTTTCAAACTCAAAAAGATGGTGTCCCACTTAGATAACAAGGTAAGGCTATATAACGAAAATGAAGTTTTTGTTTCTCTCGTAATCAACTGTTTGAAATTGTATCAGTTAAATCTGTTCACAAAATAAATTAATCTTCCCGACACTCACTGGAATATAGACGCCACTTTTTCATATTTATAAGTTTGTTTATGTTAGGTTCACATGTCGATAAGGAAAGACTGAGAAGACAAACAAGATGAAAATATTTTCAATTTATTTTGTAGTTGGTTTTAAATATCGCCAACCCATTTACTCTACTCTCCTTGTGACAGTACATCGAGAGACTTTAATTTTTAGGGGCAAATTTCTTTCGCTGTAACAATGAGACACTTCTTAATAAACTAGCCCTCTAAGAACGATTTCATATGTTTGGCAATTAGCTCCGATATACAATAAGGTCGACCTGGTTGGCGAATTGGTATAGCGTTGGCCTTCTATGCCTAAGGTTGCGAGTTCGATCCCGGGCCAGGTCGATGGCATTTAAGTGTGCTTAAATGCGACAGGCTCATGTCATTAGATTTACTGGTAAGTAAAAGAACTCCTGCGGGACAAAATTCCGGCACATCCGGCAACTCTGATATAACCTCAGCAGTTGCGAACGTCGTTAAATAAAACATAACAACATATACAATAACTAGCTCTGGCAATGTTTTCTATCGGTACTGTATCAGAACAGGTGTCAGCAATCTCGGTTTTCAGTGCTTCTAGCTTCGCTGTCAACACTTCTCCTAAAGAACATAGTTATTATTATTATTATTATTATTATTATTATTATTATTATTATCATCGTATTATAAGTACATTTATAGCAATTATTATCACCACGAAGTCATTAGCCTTCGATTTACGACGTAACATTAACAATAGCAGTAACAAAATCAACAGCATTCCGGAGTATATTAATTATTATCTGTAGTAATGTCACGAGAGGTCTGAGATTTACCGATAAATCCACGAGCGAAGCGAGTTTAAATAGACGAATATCGATTATTGCAATAAAGAAATTCGATGTTATTATTCAGTAATGCCAATTGTTTTATTTTATTCACAAAATACATATTTTATAGGCTACAATTATAGCTTAAGTTACCTATGAGAGCAGGACCAATGTCAGGTGTACCATTACTCAGTGTACAGGAAAGCATTTTTTATAGCTCGACAAACTCATTCCGCTGTAGTGTGTAACGGAACTAAAGCTTCATGTACACAGTTCAATATTCCAATCGCGTATGCGTGCAATCTGGGAAGAATATTGAAAGAATCAAGTTTAAAAGGTATGTTCAATTAAGATCATTGAGATTTTGTGTCTACATGGTGCGCCGTTTTGAACGTCGTCTTCACTGCGTAAATATATTAATTAATATTAAATATCAACCTTGCATTCATTGCTTTAAAGTTGAAAGAAAAGTTTAACCGTTTAGTTGCATCTTAATGTATTCATGATCATCAATTTACAGGGAAGCAGTTTGCGACAACTACTAAACAAAAGAACGACCAATGCGATAAATTAATAGCGATAAATCTAGCTGAAAAATGATCGCAAAGTGTGACTGTAATTGGTTGGAATTCAAAATTTCATTACACTTCATTGGTCGAAACTGGAATGACGTCATATAAACGAAAGAGTAATAGTAAACGGATTAATTACAGTAATATTAATAACATTCCGAGATAATAAATTACTACGGATAATATGACTACAATTACCAGACAAAATGTAACTTCCGTAATCACGATCATGCAGTCTAAAATGTCTTTTAATGTTGAGACTGGAGAACGATTTAATCAATGCCTTATATATTAGGCATCAAATCCCATACGCTTCGTTTTGTACACAAAAGTATTGCACTTCTCACTCATTTTGGAAATTGTGCCGAGATCGGCTTGCCATGTTGAATCCGACACTGAATGTTTGTGATGTTCTCTTACTGTTCGCTACGAACAACTGCTCTGGCTGCGCTGCGAAAGGTTAGGACAAAAGGAGGGATGGTGTTTGTGACTCAATCGAGTCAACAGTGAGCATCCCTACTATACATATATAATCCTCTTTTCTAATATTTAGGAACAAAGTAGGCTGAGGTTATTTTCTGTCATGAAAAGTAATATCCTATTTTCATACTGATAGGCCTAACACATTATAGTAAATTACGTTTATTTGATAAATGTAGCAAATAAATTTGATATGAAAGTGGAGACTACTTTGTTACTTTATTATCTTAGTTGAAATTGGGAATGACTGTTTTGAGATAATTAACACTTGGAATATTATTTCATCAATACGTTTCATTGAGAAATTAAATAATTTACAATTAATTCTCTATTGGCTGTCTTCTTTAAGCCTTTAAATGTTGTATCTTTTCATTTATTTTTTTTTTAATTTTCGTTTAAAATAAATAAAACAATACAGTAATTTAATGAAATTATTGTTGAAAATATTGTAGAGAGGAATTTTATTTTTAATCACTAAAATTATACTTGGGGTTCAATATAGCAATTGTAGCAAAATGTGAGTCTGAAGGAATATTGTTTCTCAAACAAAGCGAGGAAAGATAAGAAAAAGTAGGGAATATAACGTTTTCCGTTACGAAAAGGTCGAGTGGAAAATATGGCATTTGTTCAAAAAGTAAATTACAAGACCTTTCCTTGGGAGAGAGCGCATTTTCTCTGCTATAAATGCATGAGCCAATCGAATTTCCAAGTAGAAGTTTCACGGTTTGCTCGTGTACTTCTTTGTGTTGGTTTCTACATCTTGGAGACGGAGGAAAAACCACGATGGACGCGTGTAAGGCATGAGACATTTATGTTCACATTCTCCTCGACGCGACAAGCCGTTTTCAGACCTCCAAATACTTGAGCAGTACACGATACAGCGGAGAAAGGGCCCTACCCCAAGACGTGTTATTCCCGTAATAAAACAGGAAAACTATGTATTTTACAGCCCCGCTGTTGTTTAGGGTCGGGATTGAAGGTTCTAAAACCAAGCGTCATGGATTCGTAATGTTATGCATTCGGATTGTTTTTCGTATAGAGACCTTTCCCCTCGCACTCACTTTTTCCCCATTTTTGTCTTTCTTTTGCTGTCGTTTTCAGAAATACGTTGACCAAACTCACCCTACAATGTGAATATCTGTTATTTCGAGAATTAAAAGACAATATATATTCGATATCGAGTAATTGACTTAAACGAAATGTATCAAAACTTCATAAGATTTGTGAAACTAAGCGTATTTCTACGTATAATCATACAATAGCCTGTAGAACAGAACACGATACAGTAATATAATTTTATAAAAGCATACTTAAACCAAACTTTACTCTGAATATGAACCTGTATACTCAGATTAAAGTTATTAAATAAAGAACTGAGTAAAAGAACGAAAGACTGTTCACGGCTACACTTTAACAAGAGACGATAATATAACAGAACTATAAATGAAATCTGTTAGTGGTGAAATATAGGCGTTACACAGCAGTTAGACCATATACATAAGAAATATGCAAAATGAAATATTATCAAAGGCATTATATCGCTATAGTGTAACTGCAACAAATATAGAAATAGTTCTAATGCTTTACTGTATATCAAAACTGCACCATATTTTTGTTTTATTGCTTTGAAAACAATTTGTATGTTGTATGTAAGTTTTTCAAATAACTTAGAACATGGAAATAGTTACACTGTTATTTTTATGTCAAAATTACATTCTTACTGAAATTTATTGTTTTTACAAGTGCTCGTTATCTCTTTTGTTGAGCAGAAAAAGAATTGTAAATTGTTCTGTGTTTTAGGCAAACACATGTATTTGTGTCAGATTCTAAGTATTGTGTGAAGATGAAACAAGAGATGATGAGATATAATGTGAATTCATTTAATGTAAAATCTAAAGAGGAAGTATAGTCATTTTGTAGTGTTCAAAAGGAGAATTATGTTCATAAGATAAATAATAAAAATATTTTCTTCTTCTCTCATAGAAGATCATAATGCAAAGTCGAATTGAAAAGTTCAGAGCTATAGTGGGCCAAGCGCTATTTATTAAAACGGAGAAAGCAAGGCTTAAAGTTAAGTGAATACCATAGTTTAATGAAGATTGACATATCATTTAGTTTTAATGTGTATACTTTATATTATTTGCTACATGTTTCCATTGACGCTTGGCCCACTATGGTTCCGAACCCTTCAATTCATGTGTCATATTGTTAGACAACTGCTACGTTTAGGAAGATTTCATCAGAATAATATTTTTCAGTCAGTGCGAGTAATTCCATTTTATCCATAAATGATAATCATCCCCTTTTGTTACAGAATAGACGGAAAAAACTTACTGCATTGTATCATTATCCTGCGAGATCAATTTCATGGCGTACTAAGATGGACGTGCCATGGTTCAAGAAGCCTACCTGTTACAAGCTTCGATATTTGACGTCATCGCTGGATTCTTCAGGTATGGAATGGAAATTTAAAATATGTATATGAATAAGTAATGTTTTATTTTGTAGAGTTTTGAATACTTTCGAAACTGAACTAAACTGACCTTCCGAAGACATATGTTAATTTTCTTTCTTCAGTATGTTTCGGTCTACACTTAGAAATAAGTAACGCAGTCTATAGATAGAGACTTAAGAGTGTAGTTCATGTTTATTTTCAAGACGAATGGCATGTATTTTGTCTAAATACAAGTGGTCGTCTGTTATTAATAGTGAAATTTATTATTAATATGACAACAATGAACAAAGAAGCTAGTTTATTATGAGTCCACATAAAGCAATTTATATCGCTCTGTACTGTGATTTCGCAGCAGTATGACGAACTTAATTTAATAGGTAGGAATATCTGAAAGTTATAATTCATTAAAATAACATGAGAAATTGATGTCTAGAACAGTGGAATTTCGACTTCGATATCTGTAATGTTTTCTTGGAGCCCCATTTTTAGTATCTTTCTTATGTAGGAAATGGTGCTAATGATTTTATCACTCTTAAAAATTCATTTCCTCAGCCGAATTTGTAGGTATGAAAACGCTCATTTATACTGTTAGTGCAAAAATTACGGTATTTACATAATGTTATTGTAATCTTAAAGCTGCATTAATTAATAATGTTAATATATAGTTAACCTTAAATATTCATTATAAAAATGAAAGCGGATCAGTATCATGAAAAAGAGTATATTGTTTGATGAATACTCTAGTTACTTCATGTTCAGTGATGAAAAGTTTAGCCAATTCTATTTAGAGAAATTTAAAGAAATTATGTCAGATAAATTCAATTTTGATAAAATTGAGCACCAGCTGG
The DNA here is from genome assembly GCF_040183065.1 of Periplaneta americana. NCBI lineage: Eukaryota > Metazoa > Arthropoda > Insecta > Blattodea > Blattidae > Periplaneta > Periplaneta americana. The sequence continues at coordinate 44,358,209 of NC_091133.1, forward strand.
TGATAAGTAGCTATTTCTTGACAAAGTAACTTTTAAGGATATATTGGATACATTGAAGGATAATTTGTCCTTCATACATCACCATAAAAACCGGATTTCGCAATTTAAGGGAGGAAGAACAAAGATCAAAGATGAACACCGTGTTGGAACGCGTGGGGTTAACTGCTCAGAAACTGGGTAGTGGATATGCAGCAAACCTTAGTGTAGTCAGCCGGTGTGGATTTGGGAATGCTAATAGTTTAGTGCAATAGATCTTTAAAAATCGCAGTGCCCCATCCATCCGAAATTCAATTCAATGTTATGTATATATTATAAGTATGCCATGCGTTATATCTGTCAAGAAGAGATTCTGTCACTGGAGATATGCAAAATAACAATACACTTTACGTCTTTAGTTCCCCTTATTTAGAATGGAAACAAACATTGACTCCTTGAGATGGAAATGAAGTCTCATTGTTCTTAAATTGAAGATTTTAATTACTGTGAGATTAAATATATTCATAATATGTTTTCTCGATACAATTCTTGTTTAGCATAGAAGGCACGACATTTCCAGCATCTTCTGTAAGATACAATTTTATACACGTTTTAATGAGCGGGATTAACGTATGAGTGCGAGCGGCTGTAACATGCCCAGTCGCCGAGAAGCAAAACACCGCACGAGCGGCCAGTATATATAATGAAATCCCTGTAGCTTTGATTTACAGATTAAACAACTCGCCAGGTTGCAGTGATATCGCGTAAGGTATGAAAGGTCACACATATATTTTACCCAAGACAATATTCATAGAAGTAGAATCGTATTGTTTAGTGCAACTGCCTACATAACCTGAAGTAACTTCTGTCAACAAGAAATTTAAAACATTTTCATTTCCTGATGTATTAGTTCATATAACAATATATATTGAAGTAAAACGTGTTTATCTGTGAAAAAATACAAGAAAGTCGGTATGTACTTGAACGAGAACAATATAATATGATGGATCTATACTTGAACCCTTTGCAACATGGTGGTTGTTCAGAAGAACCACCGTTTTATTTCCTTACAAATTCTATAGCGCAGATATTCCACCAAGAAACCACCTCTTGAGTATACATAGAGGTACTATCTATGTTTTGAAATTGTGTGCAGAGTTAAAATGTTGAAAAAAATTGATCGAAGCTTTGTTATGAGCCATGAAATGAAAAACATAAAAAATTAATTTGTGCTTCAAAGGGCTAACACTCCACTTTACCAAGATGTTCACAGAAATCATCCTACCAGTGGTAAAAGAGTGATCACACGTGCACTAGTTGACATCAGGATTAAAATGCAGTGAACAGACTTCATGAGTGGATAAAGATTTATCTATTTGTACAGAATGTTTTAAGAACCTGTTCTTGTTATAGCTTACAGTTACGAATTACATCTGTCCGACCAAGTGATTGTGTCGAATCTCGGTTTCCCCCACCCGTTTCTGCTGGCTCCTCTGTAAAGACTAGTGACTGAGCAGTTGGGCTTTTTCCTGAATATATTTGCTGTACGGAATTAGAATCCTACATAATATTAAACAACTATTTAAAATAATTAAAAAAGAGGTCTCATTAAGTAAGTAACTGTCATGTGATTTCGACGACCCCGCGACATAACCACTCGGTCGGACATTACGTATTTGAGACCTGCAGAATATGAAGAAAATTGTGGCAAATTATGAAATTTATTTTGACAAAATATGAAAATGTGGAAAAAATATTTCAATGATAAAATATCTTCGTAACTAAACAATTTGCATCAGGTTTAATCATTATTTACAAAATAATTCTTTACAGGTTAATAGTTTTGTCTATATTTAATATGCTACCAAATAAATACAATAAATGTGCATAACTAAACAATCTGTCGGCATAATTAAGTTCTTATTTGAATGCAAGAAATAGATAACTCAATTTTGTAATGTAGACAAAAAGTATATGTAGTTCTTACATTGGTTGGCTCAGCACTACTCACAGTACGACATAAAGTAATTTTGCATGGTTGTCGCTAAATAATATTACATCTTATATCAGTTAGTATTGTTTTGTACGATGAAAAACCGTGAAGTTTCAAAAGGAGCAAAAAATAAGAAGACTGCAAAATTAATGGCTGAAACCTATTTACACGTATAAACATTTTCACTGGATTTGATATAATGAGCAAAGGTAGAATAGGAAGCACTTATTTTGTTTCGACTTATCGAATTCATTGACGCTACGAATTCTCTGACTAAAGGAAAATTGGAACATTTCATTTGTCCTTGAATGTCCCGGAATTTCGGTGGAATTTGTAACTAAAGTTTTCTGTTTCGTGTTAAACATTTCTGTTATCGCCATATAAAATATGGAAAGCCCAGTGAAGTGATAGTTATAGAAATAGTAAAGGACGGTAAATAATCGTGCAATATATACGAGATGTGAACATTTTTCTGGGTGTTCATTGCATTCTATGCTTCGTGAATTGTGGAAATCTCTGTTCCGATTCGGTTAATATGTATGTTTTTGATTTAGAATATGAAATTTCATATATTTGGCTGTCTGTAATTATAACCAGAGCTAGGAAATTGGTACCAAAACTGTTAAGTTGTCTGAGATTGTACTTTATCTCTACCGAATGAAATGTCAGTAAACCACAACGGCAAACATGTTCAGCCGGGTGGTAACCAAACATGTGTTTCAATCATCCACAGCCTTAGGACAAGGAAATAATAAACTAATAATATAAAAAACAATAATTATTTGTAATTATGAACTTCGTAACTATCATACTAAAATAGTATACCCATACATACAAAAATTATATACAAAGTATAGAATTATAATTGTAGCCTCATTATAAGAAGTATTAATGAAAATTTTCATTTTTTCAAAATAAATACTTCTTTTATGTTCAGAAAGAAAACAATAATTTTACTCTGAAAATAAAATATTCGTTCTACGTCACAAGAAGTTACTGGAGCAAATCTGAAATATGATGCAGTCTGTCTTACTATTATCAGGTGAAAAATTACTTTGTGAATCTAATAGTGTATCTCGTATGTGGCACATAATATTAAACCCATAATTGTTTTCAAGACAATTTTTCATTTCAATTATAATGACAGCTAGGAAGTTCGTATCGTAATTCCGATATTCAACTTGAACTGTAACGCAACCGAATGCATAGCAGCACGAGACGTCAACATTTAACGAAGAATAATCCGGAAAAAAGTACACGTTTTACACACCTATGTTTGCATAATTATTTAATAACAGATGTGTTTATTTTTTGGAAACATGCATAATATTAATATTACGTAAATAATAATAATAATAGCTAACTTTGTTCAGAACCTAAAATATTAATATAAAATAACAATATTCTTCAAACTATTTACGACTCTACATAGCTCCACAGAATGCCACTATGCGTTGCTTTTGTGAACATACTGTGTATCATCTGTAGCAGGGCTAGGCGCGGATGTCTTCTATACTCCTCAATGTACTCAACTGAAGTCTACTGTTTTAGTACCAACTTGCTAGCTCTGGTTATAACTCTAAAAGCTGTCTGATTATTCACATAATGGTGATCTTACTCGTATTTATCTTGCTTTAAAATTGAATATTATTAATACATAGATGTAGAGATTTTGTGAAGGGGCCGGATACGAAAGTTATGTAATCGACGTAGCATCCCTTTTAACTTGTACAGCTGTCAAAAAAAAAAGTGGCCGCACTCGTGAACAGCGAATATTTTCAAAGTCCACTTCGGGTCGCGGCGATGTTACACGATGCATGTGCTTGTACAAGCAGTTCCGGAACTATGAAAGTGTTCCATATCTACGCCTCGTGGACCAGTGGTAGAGTGCTTGTTTAATGATTCAAAGGTCGTGGGTTCGGGCCTTCTTCAAGTTTTCATTTTATTTTTTAATCTTTCTTTAGCGATGTAAATGATATTCAAATTATCATTTACATCCAGTTATCGTTCTTTATGGATATCACGTTATTTATATTTTGTTATCGTTCTTTAGAGATATGAACAAAATTCAGGTCATCATTTGTATTCTGTTATCGTATTATAACGATATGAATAATAATTATTATTGTATTTCCAATGGGGGTTAGCCGTATTTTACATATGTATGTTAGAGCTATAGTTTATACACAAAAAAAGATAAGCATAAAGAGAAATGGAAAAGAAAATTAAATTAGCTTACGCGATGTAAACAAAACATAAACAATCCGTAAATTAGGCATTGCGATTGCAAAACAAATATCAGGTATCAATTTGTAACATACAAAAACATTAACAACACACATACGTAACACTTCTATAACACAAATATGCAGCTTTCCGTACCATACATCATAAATTAATACACAATAGTCACACAAACACAATCAAACCATAATTACGACATTGCGACGACATCAAGCATCACATAACTGACTCACATACATAACAAATCAAGCATCCGTTACAACACATACACTTCAACATAGTAACCACACTTTTAAAAGTTACAAATTTGGCTCCAAGAAGAATAAATAGGACACTGTTACTAATTACTATGCTTCTACAATTCCTTAAATACATCTGTAATAAATCTGTGAAATTCCGATATGAATAATATTCACGTTTTTTATATTGTTATCGTTCTTTAGCGATTTAAATAATATTCAAGTTATCATTTATATTCTGTTTTCCTTCATTAGCATTATAAAACAATATTCAAGTTATTTATATTGTTATTGTTCTTTCGCAATATATTAATTAAACAAACCGATATTTATCATTTATATTCTGTTATCGTTCTTTAGTGAGACTGTATAAATAATATTCAAGTTATTTATATTGTAATCATTCTTTAGCGATATAAATAACATAAATTTAATATTAGGTTTGGAAAAATCCAGTTGCATAATACTGGTATTAGTTTTTCTTTTTGTATTATTACATACAATTGAACCACAATAAAATGAAAAGGAGTAACGAGGAATTGAACCTGAGACGTTGACATCTAAATTCCGACGTTCGTCCGCTGAGCTACGAGAGCAAAAGTGTGGAAACATTTTTGGAAAAATTGGCCCAATTGAGATTTCCCGGTCTCTGACCGGGTCAAACATCCTGATAGAATTAATATTTAACCCTTGCCGTGACTTTCGGTGAAGTCCGGAGGGCCCAATTAGTCAAATCCACTCTCCTCATCTCCACGCTTGGGCCCCTTGGAATTTAATAAAATGCGAAAGAGTTTGTGGTGTGCGGAAAGCAACGGGATATTACCGCATTTAGGCCTATCCTTCCTAAGAAAACTGCAAACATAAACAAAGGAAGCTTTTAATAGAAGAAGAAGGATCTTCTGCGGACCTCTGGAAAAAGAACTAAGGAAGAGACTAGTGAAGTGCTTTGTGTGGAGTGTGGCATTGTATGGGGAAGGAACATGGACATTATGACGAAATGAAGAGAAACGAATTGAAGCATTTGAAATGTGGATGTGGAGAAGAACGCTGCGTGTAAAGTGGACAGGCAGAATAAGAAATAAAATTGTGTTTGACAAAGTGAGTGAAGAAAGAATGATGCTGAAACTGATTAGAAAGAGAAAAAGGAATTGGTTGGGTCTCTGGTTGAAAAGAATAATGGACGACTTTAGGATATGTGGATCATATGCGGAGACTAAGAGGAAGGCAGAAAATAGGAAAGATTGGAGATTGCTGGGTTTGCAGTTAAAGACCTGCCCATGGACAGAACATTTATGTGTGTATGTTCAGAATGCCTGGAATATCGTGTCTAAGAACAGTCGCTATTTGCAAAGACTAGTCAATTCCATGCCCACTCGACTGCAAGATGATCGAGATAAGAGGAAGATAGACTAAATATTGAATTGTGGCTTTTTGTTTTGTTTTTTGAACGCTTAATTGTTTGAATATTTTAAGGCCGACGCCAGTAAATTTGTTATGTTTATGCCACGAAAGATATTTTATTGAGAATAAAATCTTTTTTCTTTCCATTTGCAGCCACAATATCATAATGATAATGATAAAGTCATGGCATAATATATTAATGAACCTGATGTTAATTACTAAAATAATCATAAAAGAAAAAGGAGCCATTATGTCTAGTTTGTCTCTCTCAAAAACAGAACAAAAAAGGACATAAAAAGCACGAGGTTGTAGTCGAACGCAGGACCTCATGAATAAGACGCCTGAATGCTACCATTATGCTATCGAATAACACACAGTATACTTCAATTATAACTGTAGATATCAGGCAACGTGGTCCAACAACATGTAATATCGCCTGTCTCCGAATTGTAGCGAAGATACCCGAAGGAAACTTTGATACAGGAGAGCGGCCACTTTTTCTTTTGACAGCTGTACATACTTGAAATGAGTGTTTTGTTCTATAGTAGTGGTAGGTTCCTTTGTGAGAGAACTGTAATGAATAATGATGCACTTAAAAAGGCCCATCTGTTAAACAAGATGGAAAAAGATACTACTGAGTTCATTATTTTTAAGTGAAATGAAAATATTTTTGCAATTATAATAGCAAGGGACAGATCGCTAAAATAATAAAGATAACAGTAACTACACTAAATAGGTAATTGGATATACAAAGGGGCTCGCTGAAGAAGGGAAAAAATATAAGAGTCTGTGAATGTGTTTTAAGCTTATACACCTCTCATAATGAGAAAATTTATTTTTAGACGCCATGAACAAACGGATAAAGAAAACACTTAAAGAACTTTTACGACATAAATATAAGTGTTTTGCATATTAACGAAACGAAGGATTTGCGAGAGAGTATTAGTTGATAAGAAGACACACTCAAACAAGTCGCAAAACAGAACAAGTTACCTTTATGATCTTCCATAGGAGTATAAACCCTATAATAAACTTACTTACCGAAGTACTTAAGTTCGTAATCTAACAAATAGCTATTAATCTGCTTTTAATAACAGAGATTAGTGGCCCTTGTGAGTGACCATTAACTGGGATAGGCGTTATCTACTGGTACCGTACGAACATAAATTAAGTTTTTACGGTTGTTTTCTCCTGCCTCCAACTTAAAAAGCGATCTGCTGGGCTTCTGATTCTTCATAAAGATAGAATTTGTAAAGATCACTTTATATAAGTGGGGTCAGAAGAAGTTTAAACCCAGTATTAGTGCCACTTATCGAGTCAGAACGCTATCTCGCCGTCCAAAGTGTTTCCTTCACTTGCAGTTCACATACAATTAGAACAAATAAACAAATTTAATGTGTTCCTTTTTGTAGTTACACTGTCAGCTGCAGTTTAATTTAATGTAATATGAGATTATATTCTTATGATGTAGAGCAGGCCTGCATAAAAGTTTTGCGCTCTCTGAGCTGGCTCATAGCTCATGAGCGGAATGCAGATATTAGCTGCGCTATGTATATGGGTGGACTGGAAGAAGGGGTGATCTCGTACAAAATATACACACTCGTACTGTTACGAGTGTTTATGAAATGAATTCCCGTTCAGTGTTTGCAAAACTATCTTGGACTATTATTAATTAATAAATAAATATTTATTTTACAGAAATAATAGAAATTCTATAGCTACCTAGATGTACAATATCATTTTGTTATATTTTTATTAATCAGCACATCAAAACGAGGTTTTATGCTGTTGGCAGCTGAAAGGAACAGTAGCCTACTGATCGTAATGAAACATCAGTTACAGATGTTCGATGCCTGCCTTCATTAAAGTTGATTATAGAAAACTGTTTCTCACAAATATAAATGTTGAGCCAAACATAGCAAACATTTTCACAGCCAGCCTGTATAGTCGTGGATATTATTGCTAATGTTTAGTCTTGTAAAACTCAAACCAGGCTAGTAGTATTATTCAAATGATCTTCAGCCCTTAGTTCGAGCTGTAAATCGTTAAATGTTATGTTTCGTCTTTTAGATTCCTCCATACTGTACTATATATAGTAGTAGGTAAGCAACGTGAAACAGTTACTGAGAATAGGCCTACACACTGCACTCCACTAGATAACTGAGTGGTCGTTTCCCTCTCCTCTACCTTAGCAAGTCTATGTCATTCTGACGTATCTTCCTCTCCGTTTCGGCGAGCGGTAAACACAGCTCTCCCGCTCCGAAGGAGCGCGCGCGCTCGTCGAGCGCTGTTTGTGCAGGTATGATGTAGAGCAGTGATATCAAAGCAAGCGCATTTTTCTGACCTTGATGTCGTGCGCGGGCAGCAAGCGCTAAGTATGGAAAGAAGAAGGGTTGTGTATATGAATAAGCAACCTGTTGGATTAAGAAAACAGTGGTGCACAAACTTCAAACGGAACGTGAAATTTTATGTCTTTATTTTTATATGGCTTCTTTCTGATTAATATTATCTATATTGTCTGTAAAAACAAAAGTACTAACACGGATTTCTTAATATTGCACTTGTGTTTTAAATCTTAATAACATAGTAGAGAGTTAAGATGGAATATTCACTTAAATTCCATAGTAGTATAATATTATACTGTATTAAGTGGATGAAACACATCATTCATAAAGAAAGTGATATTCCAAAGAAAGTGATTGAGTATGACATGATAAGTTGGAATTTATATTGATGGTATCTTTACCCTTACAGAAGTAATCAATAAACTAATCAAAACAATATTACAGTACAAAGCAAAGTTACCTAGGTACTGTATCTGTTTTAAGTGTAACTAATTTACATAACAAAACTCTTATCGCATTATGCTTTTAAGGTGATATTTGTGAGCAACTTCCTATCATCAGAATATTAAAATATTTTCTCGAAATCTGCTGAAGCTATAGAGCTGACATTTTTACAACACATAGGCACGTATCTTTTGCTTATGATGTAACAGTAGTTGCTTTGTTAATTCATTTCCTAACAAACAATTTCCATGCGAATATTTTCAAAATTTTCAATGCACTATCTTCAGGAATACGTATATGCGGTATATTAGATTTACGAAAACATTCCGTAAGGCTATTAAATAAATAGGCCTATACCTGAAAATTTCACTTTTCTATACGAAAAGTTGAGAAAATGGGCTATTTCGTTTGAATAAAAAAATCAGACTTGTGAAAAATGAGCATTAAAATTAAAACTTACATTCTTATAATGCACTTATACTTCTCAGGAAAATCTAAAAATTAACATGGATACATTTTTAATAAGTTCTCTTCCCTTTATCTATTGAATCAGTGCTGGCTATCCCTGAATATAGCTCGACCAAGCGGCATATACCACCTCCTTCGTCTGTCTCTTTCCTTTCCGCTGTAAAGAGCTCAGGCTCTCCTGGGCTCTAAAGCGCGCGCTTGCTCCTGTGGGCATCAATTGACATGCCTGATGCAGAGTAAGGGTGAGTAGAATTGTAGAAAATAAGAGTGAGGATCGAAAAATAAAGCACAACAATTTTTTTTTTTACGGAATACCATTTCGGTTAGGATGTTCAAAGTTGGCAGATAGTTAGTTTGAATCTTACGTTAGAGACAGCAATGGCTCGATCAAGTGTAACCCTGGCGGAACGAGCGGTAACTACCGAGTAAAGATGGCGTGAATGGGGGAAACAACTATAAAACATGACCGATTATGTTTTTGTGAACTTATAGGTGATATGAGATTTGCATAGCATTCACATAGACACTATGACATACTCTTTTTGCTTGAGGGAGAGACCTGAGTTTTACGCTTTTTGTTAATAAGGTATGAAGTGAATTTACAAATCTTGTAACACCAGTGACGGAAAATATTTTTTTTTATATTCTGCAATAATAAAACATTTTATTCAACAACTTTTTTCTGTAAAATGATACTGATCTTCTAAATTGATTTGAATAATAAACGTTGACAAAGGCCGTTTCATTTTCAGTATATAGGGTTTGAAAAAATAAAAATGCAACATCCGTGACAACTAGAATGGCTGCTCTCTAGTTGCATTTTTTTTTATTTTAGCGTATAATATTCCGATATTTGTGCATCTTCCATTGTTCATAGATATTTCAGTTCTCTGTTTTTGAGACTTTTATATATCTAAAAGAATTTGTATGTTTTCAAAGAATCAGAAAACATAAATCTCAAACTTTCGCATCCCAGGCATAAGTAATACGGTTTACTTAGAGAAGTTACTTCCAGACTACGCGGTGCGTCTCCCTCGCTTGGCCTGTCGGGTGGTTCAGTGAACTAGCGAGGATAGACAGTAAACTAGTAATTTAATTTAGGAATGAATTAAACTCTACAGGGACAAGTAGTAACACAGTAGTACAGTGGGAGCAGAGATTTCATTGCCGTTCATTAACTTTAATCATACTAACAGAAATGCTTCGTTAGTCTTGTAAAGTAGACACGAGTGATTTAAAGATCTGACTCGCCCTTCTCTCTTGACAGCGCCACCGACTGTATCAGGAGTGACGAATATACGAGGAGGCTTGTGAACGTTTCATAGTTGTTAACTTGGCCGTATTCCCAAATTGAATTATATGAAAGTGGTAAAATATCCAAGGTATAGTTGGCTTGAAAGATAGCTTCGCTCGTCGGTCCTTAATTCTGAACTTTCTTCAACCTTCCCATAGGAATGTGAGGTAAGTTTGAACTGATTTATATGGAAGGTTGGATCTTAATGAATAGGGATAACTGAACGTGCTTATAATACTAATGACGAGATATTTTATTCTCATCATAGTAAGTCGATTAGTGCTATAATTTGCTCCCAGAATGTGGGCACGAATGAAGAACAGGATTAGGCCTAAGTTCCAGGCAGATTCCCTGTAAAGTGTTGGACAAAGTGGAGTTCGTACAAGTTTACTTCTGCGCGACACAAACAGAATGTGTTTAATATAAAATTATAAAATTAGTGAAACTAGAAGTCCTTTAGAGAGCTCTGGTGATGTTATAGTTAAGGCAAAGTATTGGAAGCCGGGGAGTCATGAATTTTCTTCATTGAACTAAACCTTGCTTCCACACTTTGGTCCTAAGGCGTTCACTCAATCTCTTAACAAATATGAGTACCAAGTGCATTTTCTTGAGATTAAATGCTGAAAGCACGTGGGACAGACATTCTTCTTGCCACTGTACTAATATCGAAGCCTCAAATCTGCCACTAACCCGACGGCCTACAAGGCTTCTGATACGAATAAATTGATCTTTAAAACTGCATTATACGTCTTTTTAGCATGATCAGAACACAATTTGCAGAGGATCTCAACTAAACAGTGTTATTAAACTATTAATTCTGTGAGGTTTCACAAACTTACAAATGGCTTTAACGAACACGCAGGTTCATTGCCGCCCTCACATAGGTCCGCCATCGGTCCCTATCCTATGCAAGATTAATCCAGTCTCTATCATCATCTCAAATCCATTTTAATATTATCCTCCCATCTACGTCTCGGCCTCCCTAAAGGTATTTTTTCCTCCGACCTCGCAACTAACCCTCTATATGCATTTCTGGATTCGCCCATACATGCTACATGCCCTGCCCATCTCAAACGTCTGAATTTAATGTTCCTAATTATGTCAGGTGAAGAATACAATGCGTGCAGTTCTGCGTTGTGTAACTTCCTCCATTTTCATGTAACTTCATCCCTTTTAGCCCCAAATATTTTCCTAAGAACTAGGTAGGATTTGGTGCGATGTATTATTGAAAATAGCTCTACTGTCATTGGTAATGCTAGGAAGGATCTGAGGAGTCCTGATAGTTTAGTATACTATACTATACTTCATACATGATTATGATATAAGAAGTATGTGTATAGGCCCGAAGTATACGAAGTATATTCGTAGTATAATATACCTACCTGCATTTGTGTCCTAACTGTATCCTAAAGAATGTTTTCAGCATTTTTTCTCATTTCAGTTATTTTTTTGTCTAGCATTATATTGAACTTTAAAAATAAATCAATAAATGTCTCAGGACTCAGCAGGGTATCGGCCAGTGGCGAATGATCTTTCAGCGATGTAAAATTGAAGACCTGAATTGACAAACAACCCAAGTTCATTGAAGTAAATAAAATTGTTCAAAGCAAGAAAACTACATTGGTTTGTAATATAGGCCTAATAACATTAAAGAAAATATTGTGAAATTAACAAAACCTATTGGAACAGAAAATAGGTATAAAATTCATTAAAATAGGCTATATATTTCTATGATTAAAAACACAGGCTTAGAGTCGGACTTCGAAAATTTATTTTATAGGATATTAGGCAATGAAAAAACACAGCATGTGTCAGGTAAAAAATCGAACTGGGTAAATTTTGGACTTGCGGTGTTTGTGAATTCAGGCCTTCAATTGAAGTTTATATATTCATTATTATTCTCATAGATAGTCCTTTGTAACTAAAAACTGTACACGATACAAAAGTTTTATTAGTATATTTTTGTTTGATCTCAACACACCGGAACCATTTAAAGACACAATTTTATGATAATCACAACATGACTTTTTACTAGTGTTACTGAGTGAAATATAGTCGGCCTAGGTGGTAGGTGGAGCAGTCGGTAGAATGCTGGCCTTCTATATCCGAGTTTGCGAATTCGATCCCGGTCCAGGTCGATTGCACTGAAGTGTGCTTAAATGCAACAGGCTCATGTCAGTAGATTTACTGGCACGTAAAAAAACTTCTGCGGGACAAAATTTCGGCACACCTGCGATAACTTCGGCAGTTGCGAGCACCGTTAAATAAAACATAATTTACAAATTTACATTTAAGTGAAATAATGTATGCTGTTTCAACTATATCAAGGATGAAATACTTTTTTACATTTTAATCTCACAATTTTTTAGTTGGTTATTTAACGACGCTGTATCAACTACGAGGTTATTTAGCGTCGATAGATTAGTGATAGCGAGATGGTATTTCGAGAGATGAGGCCGAGGATTCGCCATAGATTACCTGGCATTCACTTTACGGTTGTGGGAAACCTCGGAAGAAACCCAACCACGTAATCGGCCCAAGCGGGGATCGAACCCGCGTCCAAGCGCAACTTCAGAACGGCAGGCAAGCACCTTAAATGACTGAGCTACGCCGGTGGCTCTCTCACAATTTCTAGTCTTGTTTTCTGGATCCATTTCAAAGCAACAAAAAATTCCTCTCTGAATGTTCACCTACTTTATAGCAGTTAGAAATGTAATTCCTGAAGGAAATGAATTTATTATTAGGAATAAAATGTTAATTGTTGAGTAATTACAGTTATAATTGCATTACCTTTGAGTTTGTTAGTATTTACTAGAATAAAATAGACATTAATTATATAATAACTTCATTTGATGAGGACATGTTGACTTTCGGAACGTGAAGCACCATTGAAATGTTTAATTTTAGAACAAAACACTGATTTGGGTGCTTTATACTGTGCCTATGTAAAATGTTGAATATTGAAGTAAAAGGTTTTGCCATTCTATGCAGACGTCCATGAAAGTACAGAGCTTGTATTAAACTTTTTTTTTTTTTTTTTTTTTTTTTTTTTTTTTTTTTTTTTTCATATTTTATAGACATGCCGAGTTTTGGAACTAACCGACTCATATAATTTTATGATAATCACAAAATGACTTCTTGTTAGTGTTATTAAATAAAAAATGTATGCAGTTTCAATTATATTTATTTATTTTTATTCATTTATTTTTTATTTATTTATTTTTATTCATTTATTTTTTATTTATTTATTTTTATTTATTTATGTATTCATTTATTTATTTATTTATTTTTATATATTTATACATTTATTTATTTATTTATTTTTATATATTCATTTATTTATTTATTTATTATTTATTTATTTATCTGACAGGATTAAGGCCATAAGGCCTTCTCTTCCATCTTACCAGATAGCACATATAAATACAAAAAAGAAATACAGACGCTGATGAAAATAATACAAATTAAATATCTAGGATGTAAAACGTTTGTTGCATTAAGAAAGAAAAAGAAGCTGCACATGTCTAGACGGAACATATATTTTGCAACTCCCGAGCAGCCAGGTACGTACAAAGGAATGAGACCTTAATCCGTCAGTAAATATAAATTCTAGCACGGAGTTGCTTGCATTACTCCACACGACTGAGTAGCTTCAAGATAAAATATGTGCAATCCGCATGTCAACAAACCCTGGGAGACACATACGGTGTCGTGTTAAAACATTTAAATGCGAAATAAAATTCAGTAGCAGATGAAGTCTAGGTCGTACTTTTCTAGACTAACTGCATCGTAAAGAGATCCACACAAAATTGAAATCCAGGAACACATCGCTCTTGGTTTTTAGGAACTCCCTTCAATTCTGGTGTCAGTTCATGCAAACCATGTACTAGACTTCTATCTGTGTTAAGTAAAGAGAAGAGCTGTGATTCTGTCTCTACCATGTTGGCTGATGTTCGGATGTGACAGAGTTCAAATTCAATAACATACAAGAAGTAATATGTACGAATTTACTCATACCAGTCTTGCGGAAAATGTAATCAGGTTTCCGTCAACTCTCAGACTGAAGGATCAAAAAGAAAATAGTAATATCAGGAAATATTTTGGGCCTGGAAGTTGAAGGTAGTGAATTAGTAAGTTTTTTGCGAGTCTGTTATTTTTTCCGTGTCATAATTAAGCGACTTTAACGAATAAAACAAAATAGTGTAGGCCTATCTTGATGAAATTTCTTAAAGGCAATGGCTATGTTTTCCCTTATATGGACCTTGAATACTGAAGGTCAAAAAATAGATTCGGTATGATTGAACATTTAAGTAGAGTTTCTGAGATTAGATATTATATTAGTGTACCGAAGTACATATGATGTTTCCATGCAGATATTCTGCGTCATCGTACGATGAAAGAGTGGAACGGAGAAAAATTCTCTCCGGCACCGGGATTTGAACCCGGGTCTTCAGCTCTACGGGCTGATACTTTATCCACTAAGCCACGCCGGATTGCTATCCCGATGTCGGATCGAATCCTGTCTGTTTTAGTTCCACCTCTTGGGTTCCCTCTAATGGCCTGCTCTCTGCACTACGTCATAATGTGTATGAACGTAGAACGATGTCCATATATGTGCGGAGGTGCACTCATTTGAGTAACTAATTGGCCGGGATCCGACGGAATAAGAGCCGTCTTTAAATCTTTCTGAGATTATATTATAAAAACGACGGAGGTAGTGACAAGTTGGCGAGGTCCGAACAGAATGTTGAAGCGCATGAATAGGTGAGTCGATGTGGGAATGAGTGAGTGAGTTTAAAGTGAGTGTGAGTGTGTGAGATTGTGAGTGTGTGTGTGAGTGTGCGAGTGTGTGTGCGTAAGTGTGAGTGTGTTTTTATCTACATTTTTATGTGCTAAGTAACCAAAAAGATTTAGTAGAAGGGAAAAAGAGAAGAGACTAGAATTAAATTTTTGTTTATGTTATATCAGTACTTGTCATGTGTTGGAGCGAAATTGAAACTTTGAATAATGAGTAGCTAAGAGAAGAATTTAGTCAGAAAATAATCCGTGTCTCTGATGATATAGTGTATGAAAACGAAATGATATGTATATTTATGACTCAGAAAAAATAATTGCCAGAAAGAATGGTTAAGGTCGAAACGTATTATTTTACTAAATGCCTAAGCGAATGAAATAACACATATCTTATGTAGTGCACGGAATGTAGGATGGATAGATAGATAGATAGATAGATAGATAGATAGATAGATAGATAGATAGATGGATGGATGGATGGATGGATGGATGGATGGATGGATGGATGGATGGATGGATGGATGGATGGATGGATGGATGGATGGATGGATGGATGGATGGATGGATGGATGGATGGATGGACGGACGGACGGACGGACGGACGGACGGACGGACGGACGGGATTGGATTGGAATACAATAGGTAGGTAGATAGGTAGGGAGGCAAACAGACAGACAGATAAATAGATGAGTGAATGCTTGAATGCATAAATGAGTAAATGAATTAATGGAAAAATAAATAAATTTACTTAATGATGAGCGCTGATGAAAATTAACATGATCTTTTACTGTCATGAATTCTAAGTTTCAACATTTTCAAATACATAAAGCAAAATAATGAAACCAGAAATGATGAGAAGACAAACATTATTACCAAAACAATAACTGTTCCTAACCTCAAGTGTGGGAAGAAAAATTGGATTTTGATCATGAGCAAATAAATAAAAATGTGTATAGAGTCAGCAAAAATGTTTCTATCACTTCGTTTCTGGAAGTAACCCCTAAACAAGAACTTAACATCTAATGTATTTAATATTGAACAAATTTATAAATATACTCTGTAAAAATTGTATCATAAAAATTGTAATAAATTTATATTACAGGTACATAATCATGACACGGGCCGAAATAATAATTCAACATTAGTAGAACCTAAATATATCACATCTGCTGGTCTGAAGCATAGCATTAATTTTGGCCCTCGGTTGTATAATTCTTTTGCTAAATTCCACTCAGAACTTCTAACATGTAACCCACTAACATATAACAAGAAAATTACAAAAGCTTTAATATTTTCAATTTGATTAAATAAAATTATAGCCTATGTGTATGAATTAATCAGCCTATATTATATTGGTATTCTATAATTTCGGAATATATATTTTTTAATAAATTTTCCTACTTTATTCACGTACGATATTCTTCTTCTCTATGTTAATATAATATTATATAATTTCATTGTAGCTGTAATTTTAATTTTAGTTCCTATTTTATTTTATTTTCTATATTCCTCTTATATTAATATATTACATAATATAATTTCACTATAGCTATAATTTTAATTTTAGTTCCTATTTTATTTTATATATTTGTCTTATATTAATAATATATCTGAATTACGACCGAACACGAGCGCTGCACATTCGGTTCTCAAATTTTGTTAATATTATTGTATCCTCTTTTTTATATTGATTGTATTATATTATTTCTATTTCTATTATTTTAATTATATTCTGTATATTTAAATAATTAAATAAATAAATAATATAGAAAACAATTTATGGTATAAATGAAGTATTAGGCTGGTAACAGGTATTTGGACTGGACCCGTGAGTGAGTGAGTAGTTTGGCATTTAAATTTTCAAGTCCATAGGTTTGTGTACGTGAAGCAATCCGAGAAACTGGTAGTCTTAGTAGCAGCAACAGTACTAGTAGACCTACCAGTAAAAGAATACATAACGATCTCCGTCGCCTCGTTACTCCCAGTCTTCTTTTTTCGTTCTCTTGTTCGTCGTCAACCTCTAGTTCTTGTTCACCTACGTCTCAACTCACATTCCTCTACTACGATTTACGTAGTCGGACTTTCTTGTTCGCTGACTTTTCTCCAGTGCTTTCCATACTTCTTTCCATACCCTGAAGGTATCTAAAACTGTTTAAACTTTGCTTTCATAACCTCTCACAAATTTCACCTCACATTTTATCGCTGAATTATATCACCAGTCTTTAATTTCCCAGTCGGCACATTTTTGTGAACCGTTGCTGAAAATGCATTTTCACACTCCGTGATAATTTGTATCATCTTGGTCCAGAACCCGAACATTAAAATTACATATAACATAGGATATACTCTACCAAAGATTATAGAATCGCCCCTTGTTCATCTGCGTTTTGTTTATCACACCAAAGAGAATAATAAAATTGAAATTACTAGTCGCAAACAAATGCCTCACCCAAAAATGGGTCGCACCTTCAAAACGTTTGGGAACCACTGGCTTAAGGTATAACGCACCTGACTTAAAACCGTCAGAGACTGTAATATGGTTTCTCGTGTGTAGGTAGGAAAGAATACTTATACCTATATTTGAAATTTTTCTTATATCTTACAGTTTATTTTGGGAGTAACTGTTTCGTAAATCATTTTCTGTGTACAAAATCTATATTTGTAGCAATTACTCTTGTTGGAATAGGAAGTGATTTCTGGCTGTGAAACGAGCGGGCCCAGGTTCAAATCCTAGTTGGGAAAAGTTATCTGAAGATATCAGACGATAGACGACATTAAGATATATGGATCATAGGCTATATAGAGACAAAGAGGAAGGCAGAAAATAGGAAAGATTGGAGAATGCTCTGTTAACAGTGAAATACCTGCACTTTGGCAGAAAACTCTGAATGAATCATAAATAAAAGTCTTATGGCGGTTTCTCCAAGTATTGTTAGAACATTTAACGAATGTTAAACTCTAAACAATTTGTTAAATATGTCTTCAATACACAGATTGTTCAGCGTTTGTTAACTTTAAATGTAGGATTTTAGGCAGTTAACTCATTTAACAGATAGTTAAATACGGCAGATGACACCACATCTGTTCAAACAGAAGTTGTGAAAATAATAATTTTATGTTCCTCTTTAAGGAATATTTCGTGAATGATTGATAACATAACATCTAAAAAGACACTTTTGAAAGCTAATATAAGGAAGATAATAAAGAACTGTAGCCAATGACAATAGTGTTTCAAAATTTGCAATGAGTATTATATTAAATAGATTTCAGCAAATATTACTTCCTTGAGAAGTCATATGTTAGCATTGGTAGTATAACCAAATACCTTACTTTAATAATACCGGTCAGCTGTATATTAGCAGCATTGACGTGAGTGCGAAATATCACGGACTTGACATCTAGTGGAGTGGCGTAGAATTACGTCCACAAATACAAATATTAATTGAATAGTACCGTATTTAATGTAACATTATTTTATATCAAAGCTGCATATTATGAGAAATATTGCGTATTTTTTCTTTGCTTTAGTGAGACAAAATTAATTCTGATATTAAGAATGAATTTACAATAACGTTTTATATACCCATTGCTGACAACTGCAAAGATAAAAATGGTAGTAATCTGATGCTTGTAATTTAGCAAAAGCATATGGACAACAATAAAACTTAATTTGCTAAAACCTTAAAATTTCCAATAGATGTTAACTTCTATTTATTTATTAGGCTTAAATAAAAAAGCTAAGTTTTATTGTTCTATGAACACAGAGTTAAAGGCATTAGGCCTAATAAAGAATTTTGTTGACTCACGTTTTATGAACTCTCGGAAATCGAAAGTACGATTTGGAGCAATTTAATATATTTATTGCAGCCAAATGGCCATTTAGATTGCATTTAATTTATTTTTGTTTTTGCGTACTCGCTTATTGATTTTGTTCTTTTGGCGCACAGTTCAATATGATAGCGTTCACATTTCTTGCTGCACAATGTACACACGCATGAGTCACTCGGGTCGTGGTATGTTCTTGTCTTGCAGATAAGGTGATGGAATCCGCGTGGACTGCCAGTCTTGTTATTACATGCCTGAGTTCAAAGTTTTCCTTCGTCCATTCTCGGTTTATCATGGCTCCTGTGGCGTAGAATTCTATTGGGGTGGCTTCTCTTTTCTCTCTTAGTGTTGACAATAGTCGTTCCGAAGCGTTCGTCTTGGGCAGCATCATGTTTGTCCTTAGGTCTTCAGTAAGGAAGGTCTCCCTTGCGAGTAAATATACAAATCTTGAGCTTGTGTACTTGGAGACTCCCATCGCCTTCTTTAAGTATGTTGCCTTTACTCCTTCTAGTGTTTCTAGGTTAGCCGTTGTTAGATGCTCTCCAATTATCTGTAATGCTGTAATTGTAGCAATTATAAACAGCACATATACACCCTGACATTTTAACACAGTACTAATTAATAAAACTATTGACAGCAACAATTGTACATTGCAGTTGATTACAGGTTGTTTCGCGAGTACCTCCACACCGGCCGCTTAGGTAGCACCACCAGCGTCTTTCGCGCGCAGAACTGCTAGCTATCCGGTATTATTATAGTAAGGTATTTGGTATTACCTTACTTTGTAATAATATTATTCAATAGAAATCACCTATAACTTTCATTTATCTTCTTGTTTATCGATCTTGGCCTACTGTACCAGGTTATGATTTTATACATGTTTCGTGACTTACTCTACAATACAGAATTAAAGAATAATATCAGCCAATAAAAAATTGTCTTACATATGCAAAATCATTACCAACTGCTATTGAGTGGTTAAAATATGTTAACTACTGTTACAGTTAAGTGTTAGTTGTTTTAAACAAAATTATGTTGAAGAAATGAAAAATACATTATCAAAACGTTAAAAATAAACAGGCCATTAATTTAACAGTAGTTAAGCCAAATTAAGCATTTCTTGGAGAAACTGTCCATTACACTATGCTAATCTTTTTATCAGGCATGGGTATTATTTTTCAATATTTAATGCTTTGTAATTCTCATAATACTAATTTAATTTAAGTACGCTTTTTTATTCGTTTACTCAAACCCTTCCCTACGAATAATGATTGAGTGATGCCTATTCGTTTTTCTGTTCATAAACGCTTAAGATAGAGAAAAAATGTAAGAATATTCTTCAATAACATTCTTATGCCAGCATGAATACTCCCGAAGGATAAAAATTTCATTTTCTGCACACCTTTATGTTAATTTGTAAACGCATTTTATCAGAAGAAAGGTAATTCATTTCTTACCGCTCCCATATATCTTAGCTGACACGTGAGCACAATTTTCTCCTACGCACAAGTTTTATTATTTGTTGCGTTATGCCCCGGAGACCAGGCTTAGGGGGAGATCAGAGCGTTCTGATTCTTGACACATGCGCGAGCCCATCTGCCGGTTCCGGCGCGCTCGAATGGGCTTGTTTGAAAACAAGTCGTGCGTTGAGAAAACACGGGCTTAAGTGACTGTAAAGAAATAAACGGGGAACGAATTCTTACTGTTCTATCAACGGGTGTGGTCAAATGATGAGACTGTTAAAGGCGCCGTTACTTTTACTGTAGCCAAATCTCAGTCCTAGATCTTAATAAAATAGCTATGGACTTGTTTTATTTTATGGTGCGTCATGAGCCAAATATCTACATTGTCGACTTCAACATTAGAGAGTTTAATGTTTAAATCCCGGTGAATCCATGTGGAATTGATAGTGGAAAGTAGACTTTGTCCTAAGTAGTTTTTCACGGGGTAATCCCTTTTCCCCCTAGCAACTTTCGATTGATATTACAATTATGATTAGATAGTTAATTAAATGAATCACTGATTGCAAGAACACCCTATGTCGCAAAATATACATTCCGTAAAAACTTGAAAAAAAAATCGTACACAGTTATAAACTTATCTGATTGTAGAATTTCTTGTTTCTAAAAATATCCCAACAGTTGAGATTGAATATTAGATTAATAATGTGTTAAGAAAGATAATTTATGGCGTGGACTTAGGTTGTTTTTGTAATCATTTTAAAGTAATTGTTATTTGTTCTATAAATTGGCTTCAAATGAATAATCCGTGGCGGTACAGCCCGTGAAGGGCCTAGACCGACCAGCCGGCTGCTAGCATCACATCCACATGCCGAAGCAGAGGTGGACGATCATCCAACTAGAATGGAGGTTTCGTGTGGTTAGCACGATGATCTGCCCAGCCGTTACAGCTGGCATTCGCAACCGGATTTCGCTACCTATTGTAACTCCCTAAATGCATCACGATGTTGGGTGGGCACCGGTCCCATACACTGGTCGAAATTTCATGAGAAAAATTTCTTCTCCCATAAGGACTCGAACCAACAAGCATTCCGTAACGCGAGTCCTAGGCAGGATGCCTTAGGACCATGACGCCACTGCGCGGGAAAAATTGGGTTCAGGCACTTTAAATTTTAGACAAACTTTAATTAAATCATTAAAACATGTCGGTGAGCGTTTTCATTGTACTAACTATACTTTGTATATTGTAATATTTTGCACATTTGCTTATGTTATTTATTTTCTAGCAACTGAACATTGTTGTTGTATAGTCAGCTGTCCGAAGACAGGTTTGAACCTCATAAGTGACACCAATAAGGCATCAGCCATGAGGCAACTGTGACAGGAGATACTGGGTTAGAGTGAACATTGACACATCAGTTTTCTTCTGTTCCAAATTCTTAAAATATATATGCTAAAACATTGGCATTATGCTTATTATACGTAATATGTCCTGCCATATTCTGCCTTTTAAACAGTGTTTTTTCTATGTTCCGATAATGTTTTGATTTATTTTTGGAATACATACCAATGAGTCAATCCATTGTGAACACACATACATCTATGCAGCATAAAGCTCAGTGAAGAGCTTAGAACTTTTAATTTTTTCTCCCATGCTCCATTTGTCACATTAACGTGTTTCAAAATAGTAATTGGAATCCTAAAAGGCTTCATTATCTCCAAATCTGGTAATATATCTACTATGTTTTAAGCCCATCTTGCACAACCTTTAATACTTGCAAAACTGTCTCTTCTTCCGCAATTACCAACTCATGCTAGGTGTAAAATATCCTATTTCAATCAAAGTAATTATACTATATGCCTGGTTCGACAACATGGCACTTGGCGGTGTATGTTATGGTGGGATCAGTGAGTTCCTTGTTCAGTACTTTTAATGATAACATATGGAATTAGTTTATTATGATTTACCGAAGTACTTATGATATTTCCGTGCAGGAATTCTGCGTTAAGATATGATGAAGGATCGATGGAGCGAAGAAAATTTCTCTTCGGCACCGGGATACGAACCCGGGTTTTCAGCTCTACGTGCTAACGCTCTACCCACTAAACCACACCGGATTCCAATTCCGGTGCCGGGTTGAATCCTCTCAGTTTAGGTTCCACCTCTTAGTTTCCCTTTAGTGGCCAACCCTCATGCACTATGTCACAGATATATGACCTTGGCACAATGTCCAACATACTACTCATTACGAGTGACTAAAAGGTCGGGATCCGACGGAATGAGCGCCGTCTTAAATCACTAAGGGCCGTATTCATAGACATTTTTAGCGCGGGCTTCCGGTGGATGATCAGCATTTTTCGTATTCATAAAGCAGTGTTAGCGATAGGATATGATTTGAATTCTGTACTAGTAACCAGTGGATAGCCGGGGCTAGCGTAGTACGCACGTAGCGCGTGCTGCGAAATGTCTATGAATAGCACCCTAAGTGATTATATACGCATATCATTATTGCGACGTACCGAAGTACATATGATATTTCCGTGCTGGAATTCTGCGTTATCATATGATGAAGGAGGATTCAATCCGGCATCGGAATTGGAATGCGGTGTGGCTTAGTGGATAGAGTGTCAGCACGTAGAGCTGAAAACACGGGTTCGAATCCCGATGGTATTAAACTTGGCGTGATTTATGTGTCGAGGAATATCGTCGCTTCTAATTGCTTGTCTTGTTCATGGCTTTTCATTGTAACCCTACTATAAAACCTATTATAGTATAAATATTTCCTTACATAATACCTTTTAAAACATAACTGGTTTACAATCTTTCTCTGGCTTTGTAGCCTCTGTATTTCCATATTATATGGACTTTCTGTCTACTGCAGACGTTCGTTTGTCAAAATGATTGTACGATTCATATCCCTTCTGCTTTTGATCACTTTAACCCCTTTACAGTACTCAAAGATGATTGTTGTGACGTTGATATAGTAAGACAGCTGTGCCTGGTTATCTGAAAACGAAGTTCAGTCTGTAAAAACCGGACTGAAATATTTTTTCTCTCTCTTTCATACGAATATTATGTTTTGTATTGTGAACGTAATCTCATCGAACATGCAAGTATTCCAGCATCTTTTTTAGTGATCTACAGCTGATTTTTTCTTTTTACTTGAAATATGCCAAGTGTGGTAGTATATTAAAATAACATAGTACTCATGCTCAATATTTAGAACTATACCGATAAGCGTTATTTACTCTGCTGTCAAATGCTGTGCATCCATGGTGGTTACAAATAAAACTCATAATTACCACTAAATTCTTATTCTCCCTTCATGGTTTAACTCACGTCCTGTTCCGGATTTATGGAAGCATCTATCGTTATATCTACGTAGTTCTCTTTTACTACTTGGTTTGTACCTAATAATGTCTTTGGTATTTGTTCTTCTTCCATTTGGTTAGTATTATGTTTTTTTAAGGTGCCCTTCATTCATCGATATTTTCGTTTATCTTGTATATTAAATATTTGCTATTATTGATGAGGACATTAACAAAATATATCTAACGGGATTGAGAGATTCATTATCCATTTAACACAATCACTTGTATAACACTACGTAATATATTTTTTACTTCATTTCATTACTCTTCATTGTACTTTCAACTCAAGTGTCTTCGAAATCAAATTGTACTTTATTTTTAAATTTATCATTGTCCAATATTCTCTCCGCAAATCATATTGCATTTTATTTTTAATTTAACCTCTGTTTTGTATTCTGGATCCTAGTAGTCAGCCGTAGATGTAGGCCAGATGTCCAAAATTGTGGAATTAGTAGTAATTTCATTTTTAGCTTTATATAATAAACTACATGATTTTAAATCTCTTAGAAATGTCAGTTCTACTGCTTGGATTTTGGACCTTTCTCGCTTTTTACGTGCATATATTTCTGATTCACACATAAATGATTGAGTTGTCATTACTTTGTATAAATTTATATCTCTCTTAATGTTTTTCATTTCAATTTATTATCAAAATGTCTGTGATGTTCATATGTTGTATTGTATCCTAAATATTGAAAATGGAATACATATTCCAAAATAAAATCGTAAATAATTTTTTTTTCTGACGGAATGCTTGCTACAAAATGCCATAGTTTTCGTTTTATTTAAAGACATTAAATATATTCGCAGATTGTAATCTATATTATGTTCAAGCAGCGTTGGATGTTATCTACGTTTTCACGTATTATTACTCTGATGTCTTCGAACATGATGTTTATTACTAATTCTGTTTTTTCTGTATTCCAGTTTTAATTTTAATATTCCCTTCTTTAATTATGTAATAAAAATATATAATTATTGAAAATTGTCGGGGATAAGCTACAGTCTTCCTTACCACCATGATGAATTGTTAAATTTTGTAATTTGGATGGTTATAAGTGTGTTTTTATAAAGAATCCTTACAGCATGTTATAAACTCTCCTTTTAACATGATACGCCATAATTTTTGTCTGTTAACTTATCAAAGTCATTCTCGAAATTAATAAACATTGTGTAAATATTATTTACTAGTTCGCTCTAACACATGCCATTAGGTTACGCTAAGGGAATACGGTATGTATGTATCTTTGTGTAAACATTCATTCGTCTACTGTGCTATGTAGATGTTAAACTTGCTGTTAGTTTAAATGTTCTCCTTTTTCTTTAGAAGTTGCAATGGAGCGTTTCACAAATGCAGAATTTTCAGACGTGCAATGTAAGCAAAAAGCTGAGTGGGCGTCATGTTGAGAGCCTCCTTTAAACCATCACAGTACGTACATTAATTTTGGCTTCCCCTTCAAAATTTTCTAGAGCTCCCTCAGGGGAGCAGCGTAACCCGGAGTGAGACTAGTGGCCAACAGGCTTGGAGCTCACATATTTAGTTTTGTACAGCCCCCAACCCATTGCAAGGACGCGTTTTGCGTACCTTTTAAATTTTCCTCCCAATTCTCCTTCGATTTTTCGATACATTAATTTTGTCAATATGTACTGACATTAATTATTTTTAATTGGTTTAGTACATTTGTTAGGCCTATGTGAAAACATGTACGCACTTGAGTTGTAATTAGAGGAGAGGTGAAAAGAGTCGCCGCAACAAATCAGTAGTTACTTCCTGTTCCACACATCCCACCCTGCAAATGAGAAAAAAATAAGTAAATAACAGAATCATGGGAGGAACAGTTTTCAAGGTTATGTAGGATTATAATGGAGCGTCGTATAATATGGGTTTATAGGCCTAAGTAAAAGTTGTTCCATTTGACACCACTTACCACATACCAAAGTTTTTCACACGCTCACGCGATCACTCTGTATAAATATTCCATATCACTACCAAAAGGTTTATAATAAAATTTAATTAAAATGTTTATATAGTTTCATTTAAAAACGTTTTACATATACGTCTCGGATTCACTAGATTAAAGGTTATCGCATACCCTCTACGTTTTTTGTCTTCTACATTTACAGTCTATCTTTGTTTTCTGACAAGATTCTGCATTGCAAGACGACTAAGAAATTTGACATCAGAAAAATTCTCTGCAAATCACCTTAGCTTTTGTCGGACAGAGTTAGTGATGACATAGAACATAGAAACACTAGCTTTTGATGAGTAAACGGAACAAAAATCTAATTCAAATTGCACGATTATTGCGCAAAAAAAAAAAAAAAAAAAAAAAAAAAAGAAAGATTGTCGCTCCTACTAATTTCCTGACCTTAGAAAAGTCGACTCTATAGAGACACAGTGAACATAACTAATCATTCTATGTTCTTGCTGTAATATCTTATTGGCATCTCAGTCACTGAATTTAACGTACACAGGACGAGACTCGTAAAGAGAACTCAGACATAATACAACTACGTCATGAAGGGAGCAGTTTGAATTGCCTACTGCTACAAGAAATCGTGCACAATTGTGGAGTAACGGTTAGCAAGTCTGGCCGTGAAACCAGGTGGCCCGGGTTCGATTCCCGGTCGGGGCAAGTTACCTGGTTCAGGTTTTTTCCGGGGTTTTCCCTCAACCCAATATGAGCAAATGCTGGGTAACTTTCGGTGTTGGACCCCGGACTCATTTCACCTGCAATATCACCTTCATCTCATTCAGACTCTAAATAACCTAAGCTGTTGATAAAGCATCGTAAAATAACCTACTAAAATAAAAATACAAGTAATCTTCTCAGTATTTGTTTTTCGTGGACAAATTATCTTCCATAGCCCTTTTATTTTGTAGCATATTAATTTGTCTCGCCACTTACTAAATGGCCAGAGTATATACAGTATGTATATATATGTATATATATATATTAAATTGCAATACAATTTCTACTTGTGTTATATATGAGGGGATCACAACCAGAGTGGACCAAGTCCATCAGTGATCAGTTTTTAGATTAATACAATCTCGGATGAAGAAAACTTAGATTTATTCATTGCCATAACAAACAAAGTCCATAACTCATTTGTTACTCCACAGATGGCAGCATTTCCTATGGAAGGTGAAGGTTGCTAAACTTGAGCCAGGAACTTTAAGACTCAATATCTCAGAACTATTCCAGATTCAGTTGGTCCACTCTGGTAGTGAACCCCTCATATAATGGCACGAAGTTCGTACCAAAACAGAGATTTCAGGTTGAGTGCAGCCACGCATATAGATCACGTCTGCTCTATTGCAATATCGTCTGCTGCGTATACTATACTCTGCTCACATAAACAACTCACAGTATAACCTCATGTGTGGAATGATTACTTTCGTAATTACTTTACTGCAATATGTACAGTAGAGAAGCAGTTTCATTACGTGCTAACATTTGCAATGGAGTTTTGCAGATTAGTGAGCGGTTTTTAACATGGCAGAATTTTAATCACACGAAGTTGAATTCAGTACTTGAAGATGCACTGGTAGTCATACAAGCCTATCAACAAATGGCAAAATATATTACCTGGAAATTATATAATGTGTACAGATAATGTAAGGAACGAATATTTTTCAGGGACACTTTGCTACGAAATATTTATACGGAATACTTTTCTTTCCATGGAGGATGTAACAATCAAGAGAACATTCTAGTTCAAAATTTGACTCAAAATAGAATAACTTTATACTTTCTACACTTATTTATGGTATTGGTATATATCAATATCCCTTCAATCAATTGCTTGAACAGTCTCTATGGTGCAGTCTAGAAATATGAAAATGACCGACGCCACGAGAATTGGAAGAATAATTATTCTTTAAATATATATACCAGTCTGCAGATTCACAAAGCTGTTGTTCACTTGGTGATACAGTAAAGTAAAGAGTACTGTATCATATTTCAGATTTGATTTGCTCCTGTTACGATTTGTGACATAGAACGAACATTTTCAGGGTATTCATATTATTTTTCTGAACATAGAAAAGGATATTTTTGGTAAATTGAAAATGTTCATTGTTATTAATTGTGACGAGGCTAGATACATTCTTATATGTATGGGTATATTATTTTATATTGAAAATTACGAATATAATTCCAACTCATAATTGTTTACACAATGTTAATTGTTTATTTTGTTTTTTTTATTCTGAGGCCATGGATCACTGGAAAAATGATAAGTTTGGTTACCACCGATTGTACGTGTTTGTTTAGCTGGTATGTTAATGTTGAGAGCTGCGTTACTACTGTTCATTAGATAGATATATACCCCAAGCTCACACAACTTAACAGTTTCGGTACGAACATCTTACCTCTGGTTATATACTGGCCTAGATGATCGTTCCAACCGTAATATGTATAAGATAAATCACTTGATAGCGACCTCAGCTAACACGATAGTACACATATCACGGCCTGTATCCACGACATTCGTTGTACTTTGGCACACTTTCTTAAACATTTCACGACGTCGCAGCACAGGAAAAAAAATTTTGAAAATATATGTACACTGATTTTAAAATATAATGAAAAGAACTTAAAGGCAAAAGCAAAATTGAAACAATTTTAAGGTTTAGAGATGAAATGTATTAGATCGATCATGGAATATAAAGAGTTGACAGAATTAGAAATGAAATCATCTAAACAAAAATTATCCACTCTTCTACATGGAATTAAACATGCCACCAAAAATGGATGGAGCATGTGGAACGGATAGAGAATGGCAGGTTCTCTAACCAATTTTACGATTAGAGAGATTCTATATTATTGGTCCTGTGGTTTAACGATTAGGGAACTTCTACATTTTCATTTCGCTTTCATCCTCGTATAAAGATGCATCGCATTTTCTTTGTTGGGACTCATTCTTCTGCTCCGATAATGCGGAAAGTTCAACTCTTTAAGTTGTACTTATTTATCCTGAACAAAAGTGCATTTTTGTGAATATTAGAAAACATGGGCACTACGTGTGTTGCGTCTAATACTCTATCGGTCATATTAATAAACAGTGTATAGTTTTTATACGAGACTTATGCATAAGCGATGGATGTATAAATAGTCTGTAACTATACATGGGAATTACTTTGCAGTAGTCATATACATGAAACCCCTTATTTAAGCCACAGTCTAGTGTATACAGTCACGAAGCTCAATACGTACTAAATATGCATCCATAGATAGTTGCTAACCACTAGGACCGCTAATACCGCCTCATTACAGACAATGCGAAATAGTACCGGCACAGTCTATTGTTCCTAGCACCCTCACAACTCAAGCTTCGTGACTGTATATACTAGACTCTGTTTAAGCGTTGTATATAGAGAAAAATGGCCGCCCCTCTAACAGCTGTTCAAGTCGATTGTCATTTTATTTTAATGTTTGCCATGTAACCACAGAAAAACAAACAAATGAACACTGAATAGTTAGAATAATATTGCTGTAGCTTGTACTCTTTGACCATAATATAGCGTGGTAATCGATCAGAGCCAGTTGTACTATCGATAATTAGCGCGGTACACCAGAGCGCTCTATCGGATGCAATAGAGAACCTCAGATATTCTATTACCTCTCTTAATGAAGTAATGACAAAACTGGGACGTAGCTGTGTAACAGTTGTACCACAGTCTAGTATATACAGTCACGAAGCTTGAGTTGTTGAGAGTACTAGGAACAATAGACTATGCCGGTAGTATTTCGCATTGTCTGTGATGAGGCGATAGTAGCGATCTTAGTGGTTAGCAACTATCTATGGATGCATATTCCCTACGTATTGAGCTTCGTGACTGTATATACTAGATTGTGGTTGTACTGTTAAACACGACGTATGTAGTGATTATTAGTAAGGAATTTACACACGACTTATAAACGAGCTATTCATTGTGTAAGTATAAGACATAAACGTCTGTATAAGAGTTTTTATTAGTAACACTGTATGACTAATAAAATTGCACAATAAGGATGAGCTAATAGAAGAAGGAGAATTAATTCCATTTTTAATATTTTTCTCTTCTATTTTCGGTATTTTGATAGGCCTATAGCAACTAATAATTCCTTATTTTTATATTCTGCTCCTTTGAGGATTTTTGTGCATTATAATTTTGCAGCGATAGTTTGCAATATGCTTTCTGAACGCTCTGTATTGTATAGAATAAGTTTTGTTTCATTTGGTCTTGCAAGTAAAAGAAAGTTTTGGCTGCCTTCCTGTTTGCACCCGGCAAAGTTTTACAGTGCCCAAAGCTAGGCAATGTGTGTACGTGACACGATGTGAGTGTTCTGTATACGGAAGGCGCTATCCTTATTCCTAAGCTGTCTTCGGAAAATTGCGCAGCTGTATGAACGAGTCGTTCAAATATTAAACTCGCGATGAGTCTAATACACAAGCCAACCTAAGATTATTAAGTTGCAACCCAGAACTTCACAAGAGGAAGTTAAAATTCCTCTTTTAGAATACAAAACACAGCATCTCCGAAACGATTTCTAAACTAAGTCATTACGTTGGGAAATTTTACAACTTTACTTCTTTAAACGCTATTCTTTGCACCACTCACTATTATGTTCTTTAGTTTAAAGATGTAGGTCATAAGATATGTTTCGTTCAGAAGGATTCTCCAGCTAGCTTTTAGTTAGAAAGAAGCTGTATTTTCTTAGGTGAGAGGAGAAATATGTGAATTAGCTTGGATCATATATTTGCTAAATCTATTTGACTGACCAACGAATGGGAACAGAAAGAGATGCACATTAAAGGACAACTAGCGAAATAACTAATGATGTTCGAAGAAAATACTTGCATAAAAACAAAATAAAATATGAATAAGACTGGAGCAAGCATTTATATGGATCAGTGAACATAACGGAAGTAAAGAAAAAGTGCAGCATGAGACAGAAGTATAGAGCGAAACACATGGTGAAGATTCGTGAAATGAGAACCAAGGTCCGCCGATAAGTCAGGTTGTCGCACACCGCCATATTTGCGCCATCTATTTGGTTTGTTACATTGGATTGTGAAAGGAATTTGTGTTAATATTTATATATTTCATAAAATAAGTTTTCAAAATGTCGGATTGTAGCTCCAAATTGCTCAAGACATTCCAATAAAGGTTTTAGATTGTTTGTCTTTCCAATGCTTATACATTGGTGGAATGGAATGAGAGGACCTGACTAATAGCTGTTCGACAGCGACATCTAGCGACCTTGATGAGAACGAGAATGCTCTTCCATCTAGCGAACAGAGGAAGAATTAATAGAAGATGGAGAATTGTAAACTTGTTTTTCTACAAATCTTATAAATTATTTATTTACAATCTATATTTATTCTTTGGTAAATCTCATGTTTTCTTCTTTTTTCGTCGGTCAGTCACGTGCATTAGTTTCTTACAGAGATCCAAGAAAATAAGGTAACTTTCATTCTCCTTTTTTGTTTCTGTTGAAAAGCAAGGTAAATGCAATCTGTGCAACGTGTAGTATTTATAAATATTTATTTTTTACTAGTAATGGAAAAGTTGGACTTAATGGCTTCTAAATATCTACTATTACCCTTTTATTCGTTTATTTTCATCATATTTAGTGACCCAGTATCACTTTTTGTTTATTATATTTCTAAATGTTATTTTCGAAAGACCTTAATATTTCATTTTGACAAAATTATTGTCCTATGTTTTCGTCACTATCACCATCATCATCGTCGTCGTCCTCCTCGTCTTCATCATAATCATCATCATCACCATCACCATCACCATCACCATCACCATTACCAACACCACAAGCGCTAACATCTCTCCCGCCTCCACCACCACATCTACAATATTTTAATCTTGTGGCCCAGTCTGTTAAACAATATTTAAAAATGGAAGAGCTCCTTGGTCACTTGATCAAAATGGCGGACGGAGCTATTGAAAAGAACACAAGACAGGCACATGACAGGGAAAACACTTCCGCTTTCTGTGTGGGAGGGATAATTCTTTTCTACGTCCTTACCGGTTGCTGGGGATCATTTTCTTTTCAATATTGTAACATTTCATGTTTAGCTAGGTTATAATCGTTTTTCTCCCATATACGTATATACTGTATAGATTAGAGTTGAATAACGATCGAGAAAGCAAGACTAACAGCGCCCTCAAAGCCGAAAACCCGAACGACAATATTTTCTACATCGCGTCGTTGTCGTAGACTTCATTACTAGGCCCTTATAAAAGGCTAGGAATTTTTTTTTGCTATGTTTGAGATCAAGTGTACAACCTCAAGTAAAAATATTAACGTTGTGATTTATGTTTCTTAGAAATGCAATTTTTTTTTTTAGAATTGTTTTTTTTTCTACGTATAGCCTATAATGATAGGTAATATCATATAATAGAACCAGAACATTTTTGTAACTAAGATACTGTTCTGTTTTGTCTTTTTGTCTCATTTAAACATTTCTAATGTTATTTATTTCAATGATGTATGTTATTAAAAGTTACGAAATCTTTCCACGCAGACCAAATTCTATTTCGAGAATGATGAGCGAGATTGGAAGAGCACGAGAGTTATGAGACGAAACTCGAAAGACAAATGCAGCGAACACAGCGAGCGAGAGCGACAGTTAGTTTCGATTATCTCTACTACAGATCTATGTGTGTGTTTTTGTGTGGAAATGAGTGTATTAAGATAATCGAATGCAAATATTTGTATCTATTGTTGAACATTTTTGTGCGATATCTCAATACTTATACTTAAACTCTTCTTCCTTTGTCATGTTTCAGCTTTTTCACATCAAATTACATTCCAACACAGTGCAGAGGAGGTCATAATTATATAGTAAAAACAACAGCCTGCTGATATACCCAAAGATCCTATGCACGCGATATGACCACAGACATTAAAGCGTCCGTTCTCGGTTGTGATACTTAGACTTTAACGAATATTTTATCATTTACAAGTATTATGAATATGATTGCGAATGAAAATCCCATTCAGATTGGCCGGCCACGCGATGTTTGAACTTGAGACCTGCTGAATAAGAACTTCAAACGTTACCGTCTGAGCCAAATGACTCGGTACTGTTGGTTAATATTTCCTTGATATTTACCATATATTTCTATTTGTATTCCAATGGAATTACTGTCTTTCATGTCATCGTTGTTCCGGCAATAACTCCTAAGTGACATATTTATCGATTTTCGCTCTATTAAATAACTTAAATAGTGATACAGTAAATAATAAAATCTCGTATATGTATTTATATATCTTTATTTCGAAAATGTAAGTATTCACAATCTCCTACGTACGGTTGCCATAGAAGAATACATGTGTTTTATCTTCCTACTGAAAAATTTCGTATTTTGCACATATGAGTTATTGCAGGAACAGCGACGATATGAACGCTCTTTACTAAGCAACTGATGTTAGAATAGTGCGACATAACTCATTATCTTTGCTGAGAAATTGACACCAGATATTGAGATTTCCTTAGCATTTAACTCATTTTATACTGAAGCAAAAAATTTCGCGCTAAAAACCAGGTACAAACTAATTCAACTGCCATAATAATTTCATTCACTAGAAATTTTGTGGAATTAATATAAACGTTAATAATGAAATATTAGAACTTTATTTTGATAAGAAATGGTATGATGTAAGGTGATCGTTAAGTGCCTTACTGTTCGACATCACTTTGAACGAAATGGGAAATATATCAGATTAATATTATAGCGTGGGTGGGGATAAGATATAATTAAATTCCTCCCATGTGATTCATATGATTCAGTATTTGGTGGGAAATATAAATCTGTTCCAGGTATTATTACATGTTTTTGTACAGTGTAACATACTATTGTATAGCTACTGATTTTAAAAATTACAGTTTTCCATTAATTCATCATCGAATTAACATGCCATTGCGAATCACTTCCTCATTTCGATATTACTATCTTACTATCTGGTAATCAGAAAAATATAACAACTCTTTCAATTAAAATTTTGTAATTTAAAATGTAGCTTATTCTTCTCTATGTTTCCTTTGATTTTCTGGGAAATCAGTAGGTCTACATAGGTCTATATTTTCCCACGGTAGCGTAGTTAATATAGCGCTGGCCTTCTATGCTCGAGGTTGGGGGTTCGATCCCGGCCGAGGTCGATGGCATTTAAGTGTGTTTAAATGCGACATGCTCATGTCAGTAGATTTACTGGCATGTACGAGTAAAAGAACTCATCCGGAAGAAAATTCCAACACACCGGCGACGCTGATATAACCTCTGCAGTTGCGAGTGTCGTTCAGTAAAAACCATAATTTAATTTAACCATAAGCCTATATGTTTTAAAAATTTTAGAAAATATTACCCTACTTCATGCCTTGTTCAGAAAGTTCAGTTATGTTACAGAAATAGTTTTGTTTCGTTAGTTAATAGATGATATTTCTCTAAAGAGAATTTTACGTAAGTTATTGAAGCAGTATTTTCTTGTATGGATGTGTGTGGACTTACACCTGCATAGATCACAAGTGGCAGTCTAGTTAGCATGTTCATCATAACTGCAATGTAGAGGTGACTATGGCAGTGTGTATACTAAAATATATATGAATTGGGGGGGTGAGGGTGTTGTAGTGTGTACCGGGGCCCGGTTTTATACGCAGTGGGATCGATAGAAGCACCCCCACCCCTTCCAAACTCTGCCACGTACGAGACCAATGCGTGCACTTGGAACAGTTCAGAGATCGTTTCGTTCAGTCTTGAATGTCTTCATGTGTCCAGCATGCCGATATTACGAAGCTCCGAAAAATTTGGATACTCTTTTTGATAAAATGCCTGGACAGATACGCCCTTCAAATTTAGTTCATACCAAACTAACTCAACTATCGCAGTTTCTCTTAGTTATGGTTTGTCTTCCTATTCCTTTATACGCCTAATTTATTTTATTCCTTCCTCCTTTGCTTTTAACTTCTTATTTTGTCAACCTCATTTTATACCAATTTCTTTAAATCCTTTCCATCTTTCTTTTACATCTGAACCTTTCTTTCCTTAACTTTTACTTCTCTTTTTCTCTTCGCTGATGTATTTCCAAGCCTTTCTTTACTTTCATTTTTTATATGCTGTCTACTATTCATTCATTCACTCTTTTTACTGCACTTTTTCTTGAGTCACTATTTTTGTTCCGTTAGTCTTCTTTGTTTTTAGATTAGCATCAATATATTTCCGTTTATGCACATGTGTTCACACTTCCTTTCTGTTGGTTTTATTTACTTGCTTGTCTCGTACATATTAGTACAGGTTGCAGATTTTCTTTGCATGACTTCCATACGAATTGTAATTATTTTCATATTTATCGATTTGCTTAAGAATAGAGTGAGATTGTGAGAAAATCGCAAAATAATTTGTTTATTAATAAGCAATGAACACGACTGAAATGAAAATGTAAATAATGGACATATCGTCCGATATATTAATACCTAATTTACTTTTGATTAAAATCATATCTACATAACCTTTTTATTTTATAACTTCCCAAGAAAACTTTCGCATTTCCTTAAAATAGAATTGAACAAGAAATTCTGTTCTTTTTATTGAAACGTGTGTACACTTTATGAGATGTTAAAATAAATGCATATTGCATGGCCACTTAAATACGTGAGGTGTGGCTGTACTTCCTTTCACATTTTTCAATTGATTGGTAGTAAACTCTTCCATGGTTAAAGTTAACAGCGATGAAATTTAGTTTTCATGTTCAGTATCCATCTCAAGAATGAAATATTGTGTGTTTTTTATGTTGCATATTAAAGCAAATTTCCATGTATAAATGTTAATAATATGAAGATGAACAAAAATAAATAGGCCTATGTACTGGAATAAAAAATACCAGTCATTTATTACAGAATATGTAAAGTTATTTTCAAATTTAGGTCTAAAGAAAGTAGTGTTCGTATATTTGAGATATGATATTCAGCAGAAGACGGCCTGGGTGAGGTTTTTTCGGGGGTTTTCCCCCACTCCTATGGATGAATATCAGGTAACTTTATCATGCGATTGGAACCCCACTCATCTTCGCCACTTCCTTTCCTCCTCCATTATCCTTTCCTCATCATTCCGTTTCTGGTTTTTCAGATCACTCTACAAGCACCCTCCCGGAACTACTGGCTCTCTCGATCGGCCTCCGTGTAATGTAGCTAAGCGACGTTGGGTGGTTTCTGCAACCAGGAACCGAGGCGGACCTACTCGGGGAAGAAGTTTCGCCTCGTACGGACAGGAGGGCCTTGGGGGAAGTTTCCGAAGCAGGAATGGTATATGGATTCTGTTGGCTGTAGGGACCGGTCGTCAGGGAGTCATGTGGTTGGGTTGGTACGCGTAGGGGATCTGTGGCATACAACTAATTTCATATCGAGGGTTAGCGCAATAGATCTCAACAGGTCGCAGTGTTGTGCCCCCCCTAACTTAAATTCCATTCCATTCCAGCAGAAGACGGCAATAAAATGCTTATTTTTGGACAACACTTATGTTTAAATATTCTGAAAGCAATAGTGGGAAAATGTATATATAAAATTACTAGTAATGACTAACAGCGCATGAAGTAAAACTTTCATAGTAATAATAACCTATTATACGCCCCGAATGTCCCATGTGGTAGAGGGATGCTAGGATTCCATCTCACGAGACAATCCGTACTGAGTAACAGTAGGGATGTCAGCCCTACGCATAAGTTGTATGCTTTAGAAAATTTAAAAAATATAACACTAAATACGTAGAAAGTTATTATCGAAGTGTTGCATTTTCTTAAGTTTCCCTTTCTGAGGGGGAAAGTTCCCCTTGAAAGTAATCATACGAATATAATCTGGTGTCATGGATTGAATTTGTTTGGACGATTCGTCGCAGACTTACGACAATTATGACTTAACATTGGAAGTTCTAGAAATTTAGCGGTACTCACTGATCGTATGTCAGAATGGTTCAAGGTCACTGCTCCAACATGATACAACAACACAGAAATAATAGAAAACATTGGAGATGCTTGCATTTTGTGTATGTGAGAGAGATTTAATATCTACGCCCTAAACTTGATTCAGCCCATGGTTATTTTTTCTAAGCAGGGAAATTATGAGCAACGTACTCGAATCACTGTGACGGTATATTATTAAAAGAAAGGAAAAGGCCAGACTTACAGATTGTACATTGTACTTTGCTTTCTCCTGTTTTGAAGACTATAACGATAGGCGAACACTATACTTCATCAGCCTCTTGTAAAGGATTCATAAAAAAAAATGTCAGTGCACAAAGGATAGGTTTGCTGCCACCGAGCGTTGATGGACATACAATAGCTCAATGGTTGTCAATATTCCGTCACCCAATAAATTACAATACAGAATTCATGAGCACTTCACTTTTAGTGCTCGTAGTAGTTCAATCCAGCGCAGTTTAATCGATTTTTAAGATAGCCTCGTGTCTGTTTTAAGCACGGAGTAAGTCTTCCTTACATTTAGAAGGTACTTTGGAGCTGGAAAAATATATATTTCGATATTTTCGCGGGAGTATACGTTTTCAGCATCTTTTCCTTTCTTTTACTTGCCTATTTAATAACGCTGTATCAAATACTAGTTATTTAGCGTCGAAGTCAGTGGTGATAGCGAGCTGTTATTTGGCGAGGTGAGGCCGAGGATTCGCCATAAATCCTCTGACATTCGCCTTATTTTTGGAGAAAACATAGGAAGAAACCCAACTAGGTAATCAGCTCAAGTGGGGATCGAACTCGCGCTCAAGCGCAACTTCTGATTGGTAGACAAGCGCCTTAGTCGACTGAGCTAAGCTGGTATCTTCGGCATCTTCGATAATAAAATTATGATTTGTGAAAGCCGTTTGTTTATCTATTTCATTTTGTTAATCTACAGCGATTTCCCCTGATCTCTCGGTCAGAAGTCGTTCCTTGCCTTATGAATGATGCACATAAAATTTACTAATTTCTAGTAACAGTTCGCCATCACCATCACCACCACCACCGTCATCGTCGTCATCATCTTCATCATAATTATGAGGTCCACCGTTGTATCTCAGGCAGTAGCGCGTTTGCCTGCTGGGTTGGAATCCCGTTTTGGGTTATTACCCGGTTGCGTTTCTTTTCAGACATTTTCCCCAACTTCAAGGCTCATGTCAGGTAAATTATGGTGAATCTTCTGCCTCATCTTTCCAAATACCATCTCTCCATCTCCAATTTCATCGACGCTATATAACCCAGTAGTTGATACAGCTTCGTTAAATAACCAAGTGGATAAATAATCAGGCTTAGGAGGATAGTAGAAGATGATATAGAAGACGAACAAGCAGCTTTTCGTCCTGGAAGACAAACACGGGACCACATATTTATACTTAGAACAACAATAGAGAAGAATCTGGAGAAAAACAAGGACCTCTATCTGGCCTTTATTGATTTAAAGGCAGCTTTTGATTTGGTCCCTAGAAAACAAATTTGGGAAGTACTGAAAGCAAGGAAAGTACCGACAAGATTGATAAATGCTATTATAAGCACGTTCGAGGAAATGGTGGGAGTAGTAAGAATGGATGGGAAATTATCAGAAGAGTTCAGAATGGAGATAGGAGTTAAACAGGGGACAGTCTAAGCCCGCTTCTCTTCATAATATTTATGGATGAAATCATTAAAATATGTAAACGTAGGTCACCTAGAACTAAAGTGGGGAATTGGAGATTAAG
This sequence comes from Periplaneta americana, assembly GCF_040183065.1. Classification (NCBI taxonomy): domain Eukaryota; kingdom Metazoa; phylum Arthropoda; class Insecta; order Blattodea; family Blattidae; genus Periplaneta; species Periplaneta americana. Next base: position 44,396,789 of record NC_091133.1, read on the forward strand.
ACCAGTATATTTACAAATGTTAATCTATGCGGATCATACAGCATTAATAGCAGTAACACCTGAAAGGCTACAACACATGCTGATGAAATGGAACGAAGAGTTAATGGGAAAAGGGATGCGGATTAATGTCAACAAGAGTAAAGTAATGTGGATCTCTACGGAAGATAGACAGGAAACAGAATTTAACATTAAATGTGAAGGACAAAACCTGGAGAGAGTGGAAAGTTTTAAATATTGAGGAACAATAATAACTAGTGATGGAAGAGTAGGCTAAATCAAGAAGTACTGAGCAGGGTAAAGAAAGCAACATCAGCATACTATCAAATAAGTAATACAATAGTTGGGAAAAAAGAAATAACCACTAAGACAAAAATACAGATATATAATTCAATAATTAAACCTATAATACAATATAGTACCGAAAGCTTACCACTCTTAAATAAACATCGAAGTAAATTAACAGCAGTGGAAATGAAATATTTTAGAAGAACTGTAGGAAAGACCAGAAGAGATAGGATAAGGAATGACAGGATAAGAGAAGAAGTTAAACTGAGAAAAGCATTAACAGAGGTGATTAATGAAAGGCAATTGAAATGGTTTAGGCATGTATATCGTATGGGAGAAGAAAGGAAGGCTAAACAGGTGATGGAAATGAGAGTAGAAGAAAGAAAGAGAAGAGGAAGACCTAGGATTAAATGGGAGGATACAATAGAAAGAATAGGCCAACAGAAAGGGAAAACAATGGTAGAGATGAAGAGAATGTGTAGAGACCGGGAAAAATGGGTGAAATGGACAGAGAGAGGCTAACCCGACGCTTAGCAGCAGAAGGGACTGAAGAAGAAGAAGAAGAAGAAGAAGAAGAAGAAGGAGGAGGAGGAGGAGGAGGAGGAGGATAAATAATAATCATCATCATCGTCAAGGATAATCTGTTCCGGATTCATAAGATAAGAATGTCTTCTCTTCAATGATCTTCCTATATTTCTCCTACCTGTAGTTAAATATTTATAAGCTATTGTTTTACTATTTTTCTGGCATTCGCAAAATATGATTCACCAGGTTTATTTCCCTGTAATTATTAAATTAGGACCATAAAATCCAGACGTTTGAGATGGGCAGGAAATGTAGCACGTATGGGCGAATCCAGAAATGTATATAGAGTGTTAGTTGGGAGGACGGAGGGCAAAATATCTTTGGGGAGGCCGAGACGTAGATGAGAAGATAATATTAAAATGGATTTGAGGGAGGTAGGATATGATGGTAGAGACTGGATTAATCTTGCTCAGGATAGGGACCAATGGCGGGCTTATGTGAGGGCGGCAATGAACCTCCGGGTTCCTTAAAAGCCAGTAAGGAAGTAAGTAAGTAATTATTAAATTATGCCCTTTGTAGAAGCCTCATTCCATTCCTCAGATACCTATACAATAAGTCAATATTACTTTATTAAATTAGAAGTCACATTTTAAACTGAGAGAAAGTGTATTTCACCAATTTCATATTCATATCACCCGTTCCTGTAGATGTTTTATCCTTAGTGTATTCAATTGATTCTTCGAGTGCTTGATATATTGTCGTTGATTTTATGAAATCTCCTATACGACAGTACAGAGCATAATTTACAACACAATGTACTTCATTCAGATATTAAGTTGGTATTTTTTTGTCCTGTATAAGGATTGAACCATCTGAAATTTACTACAGTTCTACCAAAAGAATTTTCTTCTTCAAAATAGGCTACTGACTTTTAAGTTTACAGTAAGTCCGCATACCACTCTGCACTGAAACCGAACTGGGTTAAATGATGACACATTATAATGTTTGGAGAATCGAAGCGCAAGTTTGAACGGATCATACTTCAATTTAATTTCTTAATCCAATTGTTATTGTGTCCGTTCTGATGGAATATGTGAGGGGGTGAGAAGTGACGACGTTCAATTGATGAAGTTGTCTGTTTTATTTTTATGTGTCCGAATGTTTTCCTCCTCATTGCGCACGCGCATCATACTCCTAGTGCATAACGGGTTGCTGAAATTGGATAGTGATGTCAGAATGCGAAATGCAGACCGCGGGGAGGACATTGTGTTGGAACTGATGACATGTGAATAGCGGGTGGTAAAATAATACAGGGTATCTCTCGAACTATAGGATCGTATGGTACTTTATTATGCTTGTGAAATAAATATAATATATAAATCCATCTTGTTGTGCATTCACTTCAAGTTTCACGTCCAATGCCCTATTCTGCCATCACGATAACCGTTGTACTCTCCTCTCCTCTCCTCTCCTCTCTATTCTACTCCACACTCCACTACGCCCTCCCCTCCCTCTCTCTCATCTCCTACCAACACTCGACTCCTCTTTCCTCCCAACACTCAACTCCTCTTTCCTCTCCCCTCTCTTATATCCCTTCCACTTCAATCCACACTTCACTCCTCCCTCCCCTTCCCCTCTCCCCTCTTCTCACCACTCCAATCCACCCCACTTTACACTTCACTCCTCCCTCCCCTCTCCCCTCCACTCCAATCCACTCCACACTTACTCTTCATTCCCCTCCCCCTCTCTTCTCTCCTCTCCAATCCACTCCACTACCTTCCCCTCCCCCTCTCTCCTCTTCTCTCCTCTCCACTCCAATCCACTCCACACATTACTCCTCCCTCCGCTCCTCCTCTCTTCTCCACACTCCACACTTCTCTTCTCTTCTCTTCTCTTCTCTTCTCTTCTCTTCTCTTCTCTTCTCTTCTCTTCTCTTCTCTTCTCTTCTCTTCTCTTCTCTTCTCTTCTCTTCTCCCCAGCCATCCCCTACTATCATCCCTTCCCCCTCCCTTATCCTCCCATATCCTCCCTTAAACTCTCTTTTCCCATACCCTCTCTCATTCCCCTCCAGTCCTCCAACCTTTCTTATCGGCCTGGGTAGCGTAGTCGGTATAGCGCTAACCTTCTGTGCTCGAGATTGCGGGTTCGATACCGGTCCAGGTCGATGGAATTTAAGTGTGCCTAAATACGACAGGCTCATGTCAGTAGATTTACTGGCATGTAAAAGAACTCCTGTGTGACAAAATGCCGACACACCGGCGATGCTGATATAACCTCGGTAGTTGCGAGCGTCGTTAAATAAACCATAATTCTAATTCTTCATCTCCTCTCATCTGCTCTGCTCTGCTCTACTCTCCCTTTCCCCCCACTGCCTCTCCATTCAGAGTAAATGGGTAGGGGTGAATGTTTGGGCCGTTAAGTAGGCAGTCAGACGGGAGTGTGGGTTTGGATGTTTGGATTAGGATATAAAAAGTTACAGGAGATTCGCAGAATCCCTATAATTTCGTGGAACGTTTAAGTGGTTGGTGATTGTATAGGTCACCGCTTGTTGAGAATGGTTTTAGCATAATCATAAAATAAAGGGCTTGAAGTTTTACTGAATAGGCCTACCTTAATCATTATAAGGAAATTAATTCAGCGTTCCCTGCTCAATAATATCCTGACTGTAATAGATATACGATGATATTCAAACTTCATTTATTTTCAAATAACGACATATTGCGTGTTCCATCGAACCGTTACCGCTAAGAAACAATGATACATATATGTCACAGATTGCATCGGCACACTCCTGCTAAGGACAAGATACGGGTAGAATATTACAGAAATGGTAACGGCATTTTTCCGGAGTATATGTAGCCTATGTATGTATGTATGTATGTATGTATGTATGTATGTATGTATGTATGTATGTATCCAATGCCTACCCACTTCCTTTAGGTAATTCGGGTTCCGCATGTTACGGATAGATGGCAGGATTGTGGCCAATTTTTCTAGTTGCACACCACATCAGCGGGCCACGCTGTACATGGTGTGTTTCTGTGGAGTGGTATGTCTTGTTCTAGGGTGAGTGTATGTGTAAGTGCTCGTGTAAGTGTAGTATATGGAATGAGTGGTGAAGAAGATCAGGAAGGGAGAAGGGGAAACCCGGTGCTGGCACGTAATCTACTCTTGTCGAATAGCACTAGGGGAGCTGCCAGGTATAACGTCCCCGTCTGACAGACGAATCACTATCAACAGTGACATATGCCTTCTCTTCATATGCACTGCGGAGAGATTTGGGATTTAACCCAGGCATATTGGTGCACAATCTAGTGATTAGAAGTTGTGCACCGCCATCTCTCCTAGTCCCGAGGTAAAAAATTGTACCTGAAAATTTCTGAATCTAACGGGGGTCGAACTCGAGCGCTCACTTAAAATTTCCACATTACAAATTGTCTTTATTACAGATGAATTGCTGGAATTATGGGAAGACAAACAGACGAGAATATAGGGGTATACTGTACATGGGAATACATAAACATACGGGGATATTGCAAGATATCAGTTAGATAAAAAACATAGTGAAGTAGAAAGGGATATAGAGATAGACTGACATGTGGATATATATATAATTATGGATGTTGATATGTACAGGGACATCACTTTATTTTTACCTACATTTTTAACATTAACCTGGCTATACTCGGAAACACTGTTACCCCCCTTCCATTACAGGAGTTTGATGTTACTAGTGCAATATGTAAACAAATCATTTTACTAGGTATAGAAGGAGAGAAAAGTAGTGTATCCATTTATGTTGTAGGGAAATACGATATTACGATTTTCAGTTTGATCATTACTTTTACGGAATTTATCAAAATACAGTAGAGTAGTAACATTTTTTTTTTTTCAAAAACTCAACTTTTCAGGCGGCTATGTTCGTTATGTAATGTCTACTTTATTTAGCATATTAATTATTGATGTTATCATACAATATAGAGAGTGCATTTAAATTGAGGGGGTCATAAGTAAAGGGCTGTAAGTGCACTTAAGTTACTTTTGAGAAAATGGGGTTTAAATATATAAGCTTTCGTAAAATTGGTGAAATTTTTTATTTAAATTTTAATGTGTGATGCGATTAAAATATCCCTTTGCCACTAAAATTTTAGATACTTTTGCTTACACTGGATGCACTTAACTCATGTTATTACAAATGTCACTAGCATTCCTTTGCTTCTAGCCACCTCAATTCAAAATAAGCTAATCTGAATTTTTAAACAAGTTGCTGAAAATGGTTGCCGTTCATTACAATGCAGGCTTTAATTCAGTACGCATATTATTAAAAACATTTTGAAGCATATTCTCTGAAATTGAATTTATCGTATCTTGAATATAATTTTTAGTACGATATTATTAATATAGGTTCTTTCTTCTATAGAAAACGCAATCATATTTATGAAACACACTATACACTGCAGTGTTTACTTCACTGCTTGAAGACTTCGAATGCAACAGCGGCCGTAAGTTTGTGTGTCTGACGGGAGCAAGGACATTAGTGAAGGGGTGAGAGTGAAGTACATTCAGAAATGCAGGTACAATAAAAATGCAAGTAAAAATAAAATGATGTCCCTGTATATGAGATATATAAAAGTATAATCATTTTAGATTGGAAGGCGGTGGTGTTTTGCATATACCTGTGCAAGATGAAACTCGCTATTCCGTAACGGGGCAGGGATATTATTTGAAGTAACCTGAAGGGGTGAGCACGTCCTAGGTAGACGAGGAGAATCCTGCCTCTTAGAACATGTTACTCTCACTTATGTAAATTTGTGTTGCCCCTCTCCACTTGGTATTCACCAACAAAGGGCGTTTTGATGACATTACTCGTTATCACGGTACCGCCTTATTGGCAGTCAGGCGGGACAGGTTGTGCTGCTTGCAGGGGAGCTCGCTACGAGCACAGCGAAACCATTAGCATCCCCGAATTTGTCAACAACGAATGTGCTGTTCAGGTTGCGGACCATTGCTAATTATATGACAGAAAAAAAGTTGTATGACATGTGTCGAAACTCATTTCATATGTTTCATTCAATGTTTTCCATAAACTTCTTCATCCGCGAGTTCATGAAGAGTTTTGGTGACATTTGGCTTAATATGTTTCACTTCGAACATGGAATATTCATCTTAACTTTCTCTTGCTTTTCTCTTTTATGTGTCTTACTTTCATACTTTCTTTTATTGTAGTACCTACTTATTTCATTTCTTCTTTACTTTTCATTTTTGTATTTGTTATCATCACTTAATTTTTTCTTTTTTATTCTCTATTAGTCCACCTTTCTTTCTTTTCACTTATTTTATTCCATATATTTTCTTCTTCACCTTTTCTAAATATATAGGGTATTTCAAAAGTTAGTTCAAACATTAAACCGCTATAAATATTATAATATTTGATATAGGGGAAAAAACAAAAATATCGCAGTGTTGGATAAACAACGGGGTTTACAAAACATTGGGAAGATGTCTGCCGTTCTCTTGTTCAAAGTACAGCATTCTCTCTGCGACACCATGCACAGCATTTTGCAGATAATATCTTGGAATATTGGGAATTTCTTGCGAGATGGCATCTTTAAGTTGCAGTAGGGTTGTTGGATGTGTCAGAAAAACTCGTTCTTTACGGTAGCCCCACAACCAAAAGTCATATAATATATATTCCGAAGTGATACAGAGTTAAAAGTTGTGTAATCAAGATGTATAAATTATTCAAATTTTCTCGTCCATATTGCATTCCACCTAATTTATATTGAGTCCTTCCTCTTCTATAGTTTGTTCTTGTCCTTTATTTTCACTCCTTCTTCTTTTATATTCTGTCACTCCTCTTATAAATAGTGGAGACACTAAGATCAAAATCGAGGCTAACGAGAAGTAGAATAATGCAAATAGGTGATAGTTCAGGAAGCAGTGTTGAAGGAAGAGGGTAAAACAAGGCGAAAAAACAGTACGACTTAAGGAAATGGTATGGAGGGGAAATAAATCGAAAGAAAAGAAGACTAAGACCTGAAATAAAGTAGCAATGTGGAAAAGTTAGCAGTGAAAAATGCAAATGTGAATTGAAGGGGAATGTGCCATACAGGAGAGGGGCCAAGAACTAAAGTATAATAATTTTGGTGTAATAATGGGTGAGAAGTAAGGTTAGTGGAAGAATTTATGACGAACAAGTAAAGACTGGAGGAAGAATTGCAATAATAAATTAAAAATAAGTAATGACCTAAATGACTTGTACGAGAGGTGTTGTAAAACGGGGAGACGGCTCTGCATACTAATAATGTGAAGTGCCTCTTCACCAAAAGGTATATTGCTTAAAGACATATTCATTAATTCATTCATTGTCACTTTTATATTCCGTCCTTACTCTTTCTATGTACTCTCCCTCATCTTTCTATGTACACTCCCTGCTCTTCTAATTTACGCGCCCTCTTTTTTATATGCCTTCTTCCTATTTTTAATTCTCTACTCCTAATATATATTCATATTCCATCTATCTTATTTTATATTCCGTCCGTCCTCTCTTACATTCTGCCTCTCCTCTTTTATATTTATCTCTTTTATTTCTTCTCCATCCTTCAAATTTGTATTCCGTCTCTCCTCATCTATACTCCATCCTTCCTCTCTTATATTCCGTCTCTCTCCTTTTATATTCTGTCCTCCCTCTTTAATATTCCATCACTCCATTTTTATACTCCATTTATCCTCTTTTATATTCCGTCCATCCCATGTTATATTTCGTTTCTCCTCTTTTATATTCCGTCCCACTCCTTTTATATTCTGTTCCTTCTCTTTCATAGGGTGATCCGTTTGAGTATGAAAAAAATAAAGCAACATAAAACATTTACTACTGAACTTTATTTTTTGAAACTTTGTGCATACAACACTGAAAGATGGGAGATTCCTCACAGCTCAACATTACCCCCACCCTGCACAACTCATAAGGGTGATGTAATTCAGCCCATGTCCATTGTAACATAAGAGGGGTGATTTGTTGAAAAGCTTGAGTAATTTTTACTCTCTGACCATCAATGTTCCTGGATTTCTGCGAACAGACAATGTCTTTAACAAAACCCTACACGAAGGAGTCAGGAGGGGTTAGAACTGGGAAGTTTGGGGACTAAGACAAGAGGGAGCTGCTTCTCGTACTGGGTTTCGCTTGTGACATCCTACATTTTTCTTTAACACAGAACTTGTTTTTACAAATGTTCGATACCACAATATTATGGAATCGTATTTAGGTACATTACGCACACCATACTCACATCTAAATTTCCTTTGAACTCTTTTAACACTCAAATTTAGCATACCAAAGAACACATTGTTCCCGCTGTTGATTTGAATTTTAATTATCTACGATTTTAATTTGTCCTTTCATATTATGCATTGTTGATTGTCGTATATAGAAACTTCCATCTTTTAAATCATAATATAACCAGCAAGAAATTTTTCCTGCTATCATAATAGCTTTATAATAATAAATTAATATTTTATCCATATCCAAAAGGATCAGACTGTATATTCCGTTTTTTCGCTTTTACATTCCGTTCTTACGCTTTTACATTCTGTCCCCAGTCATTTATATTCTGTTCCTCATTTTTATATTCCGTACCTTCTATTTTATACCGTCTCTCTTTTATATTTTCCCCTGTTATTTTCACTTCTGTTTTATATTCTGTCCCTTTCTTCACTTTTCGTACTTCATTATTTTATTTCGTTTCCTTCTTTTTAGGTACCACTCCTTTTCTCATTTATTTTCGGGCTGCCTTTCATATTCCTCCTTTGCTTTCTCTTTCACCAATTCCAATTTCTTGTTTACTTTTTTCATTCTCTCAATATGCTGTGCTTCATTTTCATTTAGCTTCCCTGTATTTTTCCGTATCCTGTCTGTCCTTTTCGCATCATATTTTCCCTTCTTTCCTACATTCCTACCCTCTTTTATCGCCATTTTCATTATTTCCTTTCTCTTTTATTCCTCACCTCTGTTTCTTAGTCATCTCTCCGCTTTATATATTGTTCTTCATCATGATTTATGTCTCCGACTTTTTCTTTATTTTTATTATTTAACACGTTTTTTAATGCTTCTATTCTTTTTCCTGTCATTTTAATTTACTGCTCCTTTCAGAAATTGTCTCTTTCTTTGCATTGTCAGTCTTATATCCTGTCTTTTTATTTCGACTTTTCTTTCTTTGTTGCTTAGTTTATCGTCTATTCATGTATTTCTACTTTAATTTCATCCTTTCTTTTAAAATCGTTTCTCCTGTATTCACTTTTGCCTTTTCTTTCTCATTTTTATCTTCTCTTTACATAATTTTCAATATTTCTTTCCATTTGTCCTTTTTTTTTCTTATATGAGCTCTTCTACTTGAGAGTTGCCGATATTAGTTGTTATACTTTCTACATAAGGAGCCACATTAATTAACTTCTGACTTTTTTTTAAATTACTTATATTATATCACCAACAACTCTAACCATCCACCTTGTCCTGATACACACGAATGCAGAAAAATAAGTAGGATCCTTACTGAGCAAAACAAAAAAGTGGTCCTGCAGTGGATACCATCCCATTGTGGTATCACCGGGAATGAAATAGCTGATTCACTTGCAAAAAAGGCACTAAAATCCTGCCCTATGTTTGTGAAGTACCCTACAGTCGAGCATCAACCATCATACGACAGAAGGTAAAGGACACTTATAAAAATTCTCTGCAAGATAACATAAGCACCTCTGAATGGAAAGATACCAGATTTCACAAGGAGAGAAGCAGTTGCCAAATTCCGATTAGCAACTGTACATGATTGCTTGGGTAAACATCTATGCCGCATTGGTTTACTCCAAAATCCTAACTGCCCTCTCTGCAACCAGAACATCGTAATGGACTCAGACCATCTAATGGATTGTCCCAATCTGTCCTCAACAATACTGGTAGAGAAGTATTGGGAAGCAAGAGAGAAGATGATGGCCCTCCAAATATAAAATTTGTTACTCTTCCTTTCATGTTACATATGTATTTATGTACTCTTCTCACTTTATGTTTATTTGTATATTTGTTTACATGTTTTGTAGGTGGTCTTTATGGGCGTTCACTTTTGAATATTGCGTGTTGTCATTATAACTGCTAAAGATAAACTCTACAGCCCTGCATTAAATAAATAAAAAAATAAAATATTATAATATGTATCTGTAAGTTCTTTACGTAACCTACGTATTATACACGGACATCATTTTATTTTTACTTCAATTTTTATTGTACCTGAGTTTTTGAATGTACTTCACTCCCACCCCTTCTACTAATGAAGTTTCAACTGTTCTCCAGACAGAATCAAGGCCGCTTATATTAAACAGCATTGAGTTACTGAGTATAGTACGTTCCAGAAATATCTTCGCGTTTTCCAGTGACAAAAGAACTTTTAATATTGAATCATATTTTCGCACAGGTGCTGTCCGTTTGCCTACGTCGCATCCCGATTTCCCCCACCTGCTTCTGCACGCCTCTCTGTAAAAGCAGGGCTGTCTTAGCTCTTTTCTGAAAACATTAATTTCTGTTAGGAATTGGACGTTTACGTAATATTATACAACTGTTTAAAATAACTTAAATAAAAGGGCCTCGTTAAGTAATTAACTGTCACGTGATTTCCCTCCTTTCTACGAACCTGCGGCATAACCACTTGGACGGACAGTAGATAGCATGCCTGAGTAATTTTATCAGTGCGGGTCGGGCAGGAGTGAAGATTGAATTTACAGTACATAAGGTACTCTTTTGTAGAGTAGGTACAGAATTATTTCAACATGAGTTACTAGTACGAAGGACGAAACTGGTAATTGGAATTAGATGCAATAGTCTATAGTGCGGTAATATGCACAAAAGAACTGAAGCCTGTAGGCTATCGGAATGAACGGCCACCATTTTCAAAAATGTGTTTAAATATCCATATTATGATTATTTTTAAATTTAACTTCATTCTCTATAGTGTACGCTAATGTGGTGTAGACAGTATAATATACATGCATAATGAACACATTCGCATAGATAACTCAGTTCGTGAGTAAAAACACTTATTGTTAAAACAGTACTGCATTTTGATTAAATAAAAACCCAATGAAAATTATCGAACTCAAAATTGCGATATTTCCTAGTTTACGTAAATGGATGAAGTACTTTTCTTCCGTCCTATACCCAGTAAAGTGATTTGTTTGTGTTTTACGCCAGTATCATCGAACTCCGGTTGTGGAAGGGGGTAGCGAACGGTATTTCCGGTTCTCTAAAGGTATAGCCAGGTTAATATTAAAAATGTTAGTAAAAATAAAATGATGTCCCTCTATTTGTTGTGGTTTCATGGTTAAGGTGAATTAATATGTCATTTTGCATCAAACAATTGTTACCTTATCGTTCAATTGTTAGGAACAAAAATAACAACAAGCAATAATAATATCAGTAGTAGTAGTGGTAGTGGTAGTGGTAGTGGTAGTGGTAGTGGTAGTAGTAGTAGTAGTAGTGGTAGTGGTAGTAGTAGTGGTAGTAGTAGTGGTAGTAGTAGAGGTGGTGGTAGTGGTGGTGGTAGTGGTGGTGGTAGTGGTGGTGGTAGTAGTGGTAGTAGTAGCGGTAGCAGTAGCAGTAGCAGCAGCAGCAGCAGTTTTCTGCCAAAGCCTTCTCATTCAATTTGGATTCCTCTTCTTCATGCAACGTAAGTATATTTGAAAATATCACTTATTATTATGAAAGAAGAGCTTTATTCGTATTGCAATTAGGCACCGTTAAGATTTCAATGCCGTCGTGTGGACACGCTGTACTCAGAGTTGACAAAAGCTTCAGAGCAGTTCCGATTCGTAATAAATCAATTTATTTTTTAACTTGAGGGTGAACTCGTGAGTCGTTAAACATGGCAGTGATATTACACCCTTCCACCCCTCTCAGAGATCGTGGTGGTATGACATGACTAATAACGCCACCCTGACAGAACAATGTTCTGGAGTCCCACAGCATGCTGTCACTATGTATGCATGCTTCTGCGCGTTTAATTAAAGTTTTTGTTCCAGTTTTCAAGTTGAAACCATCGAGGAGAACTTTCTAGTTGTACTGCCGCTAACCAAGCAAGACACCAGACTTGGGGAATCGGTTAAAAAGAATTCTCGTAGATCTAAAGAGATCCCAGAACACCAACGCCACAAAAAGTTGCAGACGCTTAAAGTGGTGCCAAGCTATTTGCGCAAGCTGCAAAAATGTTAATGAGACATTTAGAGCTTTACTGAGGATTAAATTATGGATTCCTAATTTTTTTGAACTAATGGCAACGTAAAAAGTGGAGAGGAAGATTATCGTTAAACTAGGTAGAGTAAAAATTGAAAACTTTCTCTAAGATTAAAGAGTCCAAATGAAAAATGAACTTGCATTCAATTTTAAGCTGTCTGTCGTTAAAATATGTTTTATATAATCCGTGTTTGAAATTCAAATATTTCTTTTATCAATACTAGCAATGTTCGTAAGTAGATTGGACTAAATAAGTGTCTAGAAACTACAAATTGTAATTCATTGTTATTTAAAAATGACAAGTTAAATTGGCATTAAAACATATATATTATATAAGAAACAAGATGTAATTGAATAATTCTAATTAAACCTTTAAGTAATATTGCTGAAACGAAAAGCAGACTAAAATTGTAACAAAAAACATACTTATATTATTATTGTCAAAATAAGTAAACGTAGAGCAGTTTCCGAAAAAAATTGAATTTATTAAATTATACAAATCATAGTATATTATATTTGTGGGCTTATAAGTTAAGTATAATTTATGCATATTTTACTTAGGGGTGAAAAGAGCGCAATGTGATCAGTAGACTGTATGTAGAGGCTATTTAGGGTATTTCAGAATTCAACCAAGGAAATTTACCTGGTTATAGATGGGTTGCAGACAAGCAATTTTATATAAGGAACCGGAGTCTCCTACGTAAAATAGATATTATTTATATAACTTGAACTGGTAATGGAAATTATGGGAAAACGGCTAAACGGATTTTAATGAATGACCCGTCATTTTGAAGCTTGGCATCCAAGGCTTTTCAGAATATTAGTAACTTTCAGTGAAGTGTTAGTTTTCCTACTTAATTTTCCTATTATCCAAAATTCATCTTTCGTCAGTTTTGAGAACTAATTGCATTTCAGAATAAAACAAAATACACTACAGTAAACAATAGGCGAAGGTCATGGCCTGTAAAAACCTGAAGGTGGATAGGTTCAAGAAAAAGTATTTGGCATTAAATAGTCATTCAGTGGGAGTATGATTCATTATTATGGATGCAAATAACTTTCAAAATGTCTGGTATTTTTAATTGAAAATAAATCATCTGAAAAAAATTTATTTGAACTTAATTTGCAGCATTTGCTACACAAGCACTAGTATAAGTTATCATTTCGTCTGTTTACAAGCAAAACGCATTAAGTCAAAATATTACTTTTCAGAAAAAGACTTACGTAACGGACGACATAATGTATGTGTATAAACTTGGAATTGGAAAATGAAATACACGTGAAGAGAAACAACCAACTGAAGATAATATTTGGAGGATTTAGTTTTCTCAAGAGCTTTCAAAGTTCCTTTTTCTCATAGGAAATATTTTTGATTTAATGTGTTTTGCTTGTAAGCCAACGATTTCTTAAATATGTTTACACTTGATACTAATATTTCAGTATTAATATGGAATAGAGGTGTAGAGTGATATGCGTTATTTCGGACTTTATTAGGCATTGCATGAAGGCCAACTGTTATGCACTAATCAATCGCGTTTTCAAAATTTATCCATTCATAGAATCTGTAATATTGCCGGTAAATAATGAGACAGCACGCCTCTGAATTGCTTGTTTCAACCTCATTCGTTTTCGTTACTGTACCTATTTTAGAATGGCATTATTGACATGAGGCTCTGGTGTAATAGACAACGCGTCAGACCTCAAGTCCAAAAGTTGTATGTTCGAGTATGACCGTTGTAGTTCCTTTTTTTAATCCCAATACCTCTTGTTTTATTGATGCGATATCTGCATTATTTGTTTTCAGAACAACCGAAATAAGTACTGCATTATTTCTTGTGTTTCGGTAAGAGTATACTACAGTATATAGTACTAGCCATTGGTTCATTACAATTTACTTGAGATCAAGCCAGTCCTATGGAGCTCAGTTAGGTACTTGTTAGAAACGCGCTGGCGTTTGGTTGCAAATATGACGAGTGCATTACTTTTTTGTTGTGTATTATTATATCATGCATTTTTGGCACATTTTAATGTTTAATTTGCATGAAATTCAATGACGTAGTTTCTAATGGTTAATCCAGTACAATTAATAAACTTAAAAAAAGTACATGTTGTGTTGGAAAAAAATACTGTTTTTCAGGCGGAGGTCGTTACTTTGAACAGTTCCTCTAACTTGTTTTCCAATAGGACAGTGAGTAGTGAAGGAATAATTTGTTTTCTTTTACAGCAGTTTACGTACGTAATGTACTGTATATTAATTCCTGAATATTGCTTAATTCCTCCTCTAAGAAGGTGAGAACGGGTATTACTTTCTACCCTCATGACGTTCAATGAATTGCGCAGTTATCTGTTATTGATGGATTAGCAGACTTTAGTCAGGAATAAAATTGCTTAAGACGAGTACTCCCTTTCAAGACATACTAATCTTGTATCTAATAGTATTTAGGCCTGTATAATACGATAGAATGTAAAGTTAAATCATACATGACAATTTGAAAAGTACAAAAGTACATAATTATTAAGTTAAATTAAATACAGTCAACTTTGAATATAGTGAACTCGGTTATAGTGAACATTCGTCTACAGTGAACCTAAATCGCTGGTCCCAACCCGAATACATTAAAAAGTACATTAATATTTCCGTTTATAGTGAACCTTCGCTTTGGTTATTGTAAACTTTGTATTCCTGACAAATTCTTGTTTGAAGCCAGATCTTCTTGTATAAAATTGAAAGAATGCGCTGAGAACAACATTCTAAGTTTCTTACAATCGTATCCGAATCTCACAGGACCGGTGGACAATAATTACGTCACGCAGCAGAAAAATAGGAAAAAAAAACTGATGGAAGGTTCGATGGCTAACATGGCGGCTGTACAAGTTGTTGTCTGTGCTACGCTAGCAAGATTTTGCGAAATTTCCGAACTGTAATCTCGTTAAAAAAAACAGAGACCATGAACAATTTATTTACAACTGGTCCGTTGACATGTTCGCTCATAACTCATAAGCCATTAACATACTGTAATGTTTTCACGATGTGCTTATTACAAAGAATACAGCAGAACTAAAGCAGAACACACCGCCATGACACAACAGTGCACGATGTCATTCGTCCGCTAATACCCGCCGTATACAAGAACCAATCAGATTCACTGATGGCAGTTGATGGAGACTGCCACAACCTCTGCAAGCTGATGGAACCGGTGCGAAACCGGTGGAGCATCAGTGACGTCATCGTTGAAATTCGGAACACCGTGATGTTATCAGATTGCTCAGCGCTGAGATTCGGAATACGCTCTACTCCTTTATTCAAAGGACAAAGGTCGGTTTAGTGATTCCTAGATAATGAGCTGTACTGTAAATCCAGGCAATGTGTGACGATCTTGCCTCACTCCACCGTCGAAGGGTTGACATTCTGTTCTCAGGCACTCTACTCTACTGTTATTTCTAATCCTCCACCGTCAAAGGGTTGCCTTTTGTTCTCAAAAACATTTTCAATATGACGGATAGCATCGAAACAACGAAAAATGAAAATGCCTTCTTTTATTAAAAGGGGACGGACATTATGTCCAGAGCATAAATGAAGGTAGGATTCAGATGGATTTCAAATTCCATCAACCCTCTTCCAGTTTCCATTAAGCGACTCGGGAAATTCCAAAGCTGAGTACGCAGTCACACCATAATAGCGTTTGTCATTTCTACCTGATCAATCTGTTTCCAATGTTCCAACAGTGAATGTACTATATAAAAATGTCGAAACGGAAAATGTTTTCTTTAGAATATAAGGCGAATATTATAAGCGATACTGAACGTGGTCTTTCGCAAGCGGACGTAGGTCGACAGCATAGTTTAAGTAAATCAATTACGAGTCACAGTATTCAGTATACAGTGTAATCCGTTCCATAAAAATGAAATAATTTATTTTCTTGTTTACAATTTCATTAATTTTTGTCATTTAATGTTAGGGGAGAGACACTTCAGATTTAGTGAATCTCGGATATAGTGAATGAAATATGCAAATCCGCAGAGGTTCACTATATCCGGAGTTCACTGTATATTGACCCCATAATGAAAACTAAAATAAATCTAACTTCTCATGTGAATATAAAGGAAAATCATTGCTGTAATTAACTTAGCTTAAACTACAACGTACGCGAGATCTTTGCATTCTTTTCCTGTTCATCAGTTTGGTTATATGAGGTTCTACTGAAGATGTACAATCTTAGAAAATATTTTGTGGTACATATACTTTATAAGTCCCAGAAAGGAGGCAGTGCGCATGATTAGGCATACAACGAAACAAAGCTAATTTTATTACTCAACTACAGTCGAGCCGTTCTTATTTCCGGCGTGGCCACGCCTTCTCGACTTTTGGCGCTACGAAGGCAGGCAATAGCGGTGTTGCTAAATCTCTGTCAAGCCAGTAGTGAACGAACGCAGTTCTCATAGCTGGTTGTCGAACAATCAGTCGTAGTGCAGCGTTATTGTTGTTATCGCTGAGTTTTGAGCATCATAATGCATCATAATGCCGCGGAAGACCAATTCGCAAAGCAGAGAAATGATTCTTGGCGTTAGAGATTATTTCGAAAATGAACGTGAAAAAAAGGGTAGTTTATTGCCTTTAATGCAAGTGGTGCAAAGAACAGCTGATGCGTGTGATGTGAACAAGTTTACGGTTTCTCAAATAACGACAGAGAAGTACGGACAATCCGGCAAAGAAGAAAATAAACTGAGAACTATGGCGGCGGCAGGTACTAACAATGATTGTAGCGATCTAGGCGTAGCTCCTCTAAATTTAACAATACCGGTAGGCAAGGTTCTTTGTGTATTTTTTTAATGCAGGAATGACTTATCATGACAAAATTTTTAATACCAACATATTTTACTTAATTTACAGGTTGTGTGGTTTTAGTTATTCATTCACATAAAAAATGTTTATTTATTTTATTTTACAGCTTTCTCCCATTTTAGTAATTTCTAATATTGTTTCTGTATTTACAAAAATCGTTACTTCAAATGGTCGGAAAAACCAATTATAGCACAACATGGTAAGTCTTCTGTGTCCTGGGATGCTAGGATCAACAATAACAATAACAATAATATATAATATTATGTATTCATATATTACCAATTATTTATCGTAGGAAATAATTTTTCGTTCAATGTTTAAGACTAGACATGTGCTAAAACTTCGTTAAGACTACAAGGGTAGACTTGACAACACAGTAACATCCACCGTGAGCGGGAAGCGGTATGTCGTCTGCATAACCTTGACGACAACCACTGCCAGTGAAGCAGCGTGTCAGCTGACCAGGAGCTGTCGTGTGATTTGCTGCCGGAAATAAGAACGGCTCGACTGTAGTCGTTCTTTTTTAAACCAGATCGCTTGTCCTCTGATCATGCGCACTGCTTCCTTTCTGGGACTTATAAAGTGTCTGTGCGACAACATTTGTGTAAGACTGTACATAGTGTGAGTAGAGAAATCAGATGTGAATGTAGAGAATGTTTACTCACATACGTATGTAGAATCAAACACAGAACTCATACGTGTATCGAATGCTCGCATGCTTTGTGATTGTCTTGTATACAGAAGTTTTCATATCCCATTGCTCTTTAAACAGGTACTTTCCGAACGACATTGCACTGAATTCCGCCACTATATAGTGAATACAATTCCCCTCCGAATTATTACGTGAATGATACATGGGTTTGAAGGAAAGGTTGAATGACGTAATGCGACTTGTGACATATGCCACAACTATCGCACGGTTCTGCATCATTGTACTAGCCACTAGAGGAAATGGAAGTACCCCCACGAAAGCACTATTTTTTCACTACAAATTCCAACTACACCCGCCGGGATTCGAGTCTGGGTTATCACAGTGAAAAGTCGACGTTTTAGTCTTCTGTTAATGATATGCCTTTAAATTAAATCATAATTTGTATTTAAACCGTTATTTAATTGTGTGCTGGAAGATTTAAAAAATGTTCTGATTTTGGAATAACCCTGTTTATCCCAATTAAATAGTTTTAAACTTATCATTAAGCACTAGAAATGAAGCACATAGTTCACTTAATTTATGCTCAGGTCACAGCAGCTGTTACGTATGTGGCGCAATTAGAAATTTCTGGTTATATAGTGGTACCGATGTCACCACAATTGCAACTGTTTCTACCAAATTATGATCCTCTTTATTAATTAATTATGATATATAAATTGTCGTTATCATTAATTAACGAATTTAATGTGTTACCATAACAACATTAGTTCTGTACTGATTTCACTTTGCTAAGTAAACTCGGGTTTATCATCTAAATAATCAATTTATAAATTATTCATGTTGTAACTGAAAACGCTTCAATACAGTATTGATCAGATTCCTAAACAGGGGTTTTAAAGTTACAAATGTGATATAGGTTACTATGGATGTTAATTACTGCGTTACATCAAACTTCAAAACTTGGTCAACATTGCTGTGTTGATTTGAACAAGGAAATCTCATTAAACTTCAAAGGATAGCGTTTCTGCCTAACATACAGCAAGTTTGATTCTGGATGGATTGAAAAGATAGCCTGTATTTGTGACTCCTCTTGCCTTTTACTTTCTCATTTCAGGAAACAAAAAGAGAGAGAATTTTTACGATACATAATTATTTGTAGAATTTTACGGACAGGAACGTCTTCAGCAGCAGTCATACAGAAGAAATACTTTTGGTCATATCATCTCTGTGTCTATTTGTAGATATTTCTAAAGAATAATTTCGTTAATATTCAGTGCATATAAGTCAATTTATTCTGAAAAGGTGCACAAGAAACACTGTCTTGCTGTAAAAAAAATAACTTTCATTGATATATAAACCACTCAACTGAGATTCACTCCAGATCATATCAGGGAACTTTCTTCTCTTGTTTTTTAATTTCTTAGAAAGAACTGACAGAGGAAAAAGTGCAGTTCGTTTCATAGGAGAATATTTAATAAAGATATTACTAATTAATACAGGCCTATACATAATTTTTTATACTTCAGTGTGATTTCATTCTAAGCTTCATTGCTTCAGGTACAGAAGGTTATGCAGGTGAAGTCTCTATTTCTTAAATTAGTATCAGTTACTATCCGTAAAAACGCCCTTGTTATGCGCATGTGAATATTCTCAGATCTAGTAGTTAAGAGACTTGATTTTAAGTATGTGATTTAATATAAATGCTGGATATCCGACTAGAAATAAATATGCCTTGAATTTCAGTATTAAATAACAACAATTTAAAAAAGTTATAGCACTTTTATAAATAGAAATATTAGTAACTAGAATTAATTTTTTTAAATTTATTTATCTATTTTACCTGGTAGAAATAAGGCCCTCAGGCCTTCTCTTCCCCTCTACCAGGGGGTTAAAACTACAATATTAAGAATACAATTACAATTATAATTACAGTTAATATGCTTGAAATTATTACAATATAATGTTAGCTATTTTGTGTAAAAATGAAAAAAAATCATATAATCACATAATTCGTACAATTTCTAATTGAAATCACTTTTCTCACTTCGTTGGATGCTTTTGTCTTTTTGTACAATCCAGGGGATTACATTTGATCATTTTTGAGTAGCTATATGATAAATGAATTAGTTTTTGTGGTATATCTGTTCAGTAATAACAAGTTTGTAAGGCATTGTTATTGGCATTAATCTAAATAATTGAATTGTTGAGACTGTGTAAAATATACATTATTCGTAATAAACATAGTTACATACTACATATGAAGACTACAGGGCAAAAACCTGATAAGTAATGCTTTACTGTTTTACAGGATAGCAGGTAAAAAGTTTGAAGATCCGTTACAGTCTATTGTCTTTGAGTTATCATTCTTCAAGTTTCTTTTGACTAATAAGGTTGTTATTGTGTGCAGTTAAACTACACACATCTACAGTATCTGAACTATTGCATGATATCAAAAACAGAGAGTCGATCATTTTGGACTTATGTTTTTCCCCTGTGCTCTTCTGTATATACAGGGTGTTTCAAAAATACGGGGCATAATTTCAGGTATGTATTTCCCACATGTAGACCATCAAAATAGTTAATTACAACATGTGTCCGGAAATGCTTTATTTCCGAGTTATGGCCTTCACAACATTGAAATTCACCGGAACCATACCTCATGTTTTAGAAGACACTCCACTGATCAATCGTCAACACATTCACTTCTTGCATGATGGCGCTCCTGCACACTTCAGTCGTACGACACGCCGGTACTTGGATCGAAGGTTTCCTGATCGATGGATAGGTAGAGGTGGCCCAGTTGCTTGGCCTCCACGCTCACCTGATCTGAACCCTCTCGATTTCTACTTGTGGGGCCATTTAAAATCATTGGTTTATTCGTCTCCGGTGCCTGATTTGGTATCCCTTCGGAATCGAATTACGGCATGTTCTGAGGACATACGCAATATTCCTGGAGTTTGGGATCGTGTTCGCAGGTCAATGAGACATAGATGTGAGGTCTGTATTAAAGCAGGAGGTGGACATTTTGAACATCTTCTGTAATGACAACGACCTGCGGAAAGAAAAACGTTCCGGTGAATTTCAATGATGTGAAGGCCATAACTCGGAAATGAAGCATTTCCGGACACATGTTGTAATGAACTATTTTGGTTGTCTACATGCGGGAAATACATACCTGAAATTATGCCTCGTATTTTTGAAACACTCTGTATACAGTATACAGGGTGACGACACCTCATCCTATCAAGGTTTTTCCGTGGTTTCCCTTGAGTAATAAGACAAAGAAATGGGCCACGGACCATTTCCCTTTCCCCAATCTTTCTCTTCTACTATCACAAAGAACTTGCTAATTTCTTAGATAACAACCTGTACAATGATAATAGGGGAAAACAATTATACTGTAAGGTCACAGGGCTAACGGCTTCGAAACTGGGTACCTGGTTCTAATGAAGTGCACTGGTAGCAATTTAAAACATGGGGGCATGAGATAGTTACTCTGCCTGCCATAAAAATTCACTTCAATTAAATCCCCAAGGTAAAAAAAAATACTAAATATCATCTTCGAACACCGGAGTGTGATAGAGGATATTGTGGCGATGAAATGCGGGATAGGAACCGTCATGGTATGATGATTAGTAATTGAGATATTAAAGGCAATATCTACAAGTCAAATGTGTTCATAGTTACTCTTGATCCATAGTTCGTAGTAATTGGCGTTAAATGTCAGGAACACAATAACGATGTGGTGTGTGCGACATGTACCTGTCCCTGAAATGACCGGATTTCTTGGTTTGAGCACAATAACTGCGGCGAGAATAATTGTTTATGGTTTGTTTTCAAGTAACGTACTGTAAGTTCTCTGTCCAATATCAGAATTTAATCTGGTGTTACAATGAGCGTATTCCGAATCTCACCGGTGAGCAATCCGATGGCATCACGGTGTTCCGAATTCCACCGATGACGTCATTGATGCTCCACCGGTGTCGCACCGGTGCCATCAACTTGCAGAGGTGGTGGCAGTCTCCATCAGTGAATCTGATTGGTTCTTGTATAGGGCGGGAATTAGCAGAGGAATGACATCGTGCACTGTTGTGTCATGGCGGTGTGTTCTGCTTTAGTTCTGCTGTATTGTTTGTAATGAGCACAACGTAAAAACAATATGTTAATGGCTTATGAGCGAACATGTCAACGGACCAGTTATTACTACCGGTTCAAGAAATGAGTTGTTTATGATCTCTTTTATTTGAACGAGATGGCAGTACGGAAATTTCGCAAAATTTTGCTAGCGTAGCACACATAACCACTTACACAGTCGCCATGACAGCATCGATTCTTCCAGCAGTTTTGTTCCTTATTTTCGTTGCAACGTGACGTCATTGATGCCACCGGACCGGTGAGATTCGGAATAAGCTGAATACGTATTATGAAGTCAGGTAAGCACGTGATGTTTACATTGCGTATGTCAAGTAGGCGCCGGTTTTAAAAGAGTGCTGCGCGACCCACCCGTTGTTCGGCATTGAACGAAATCTTAGCAAACCTGTGTGCGCTGTTCTTGGAATGATGAAAGTGAAATCTGGAAATGCGGGATGTTGTTCGAAGACATATGGAAGTTACAATCTGAGCTTAAAGCCGTGCATACAAAAACGTTTCCCACGGAAATAATACTTGCTTCATTAGATATTTGAAGAAAATTGCAAGATGTAGTATTGGTTCCTAACTAATTTATGCATGTTTTCATGTAGTCTATTACGCCCTGATCTTCGAAAACTGCATTTAGTATTAATTATATATATATATATATATATAATTTGATTAGTTGTTCAAATTTAGATATTCTGACTGCAGACGAATTACATGAATTGTTTTTTGTTTCGTTTCCACTGTAGGTTCTCGAATAATTTGTAATTCATTATGGATACTAATCATACATATTCTTCATAATTGGTGGTTTTCAATTGGTACCAGAAATATTTTTCTTATATTGATGTCTGACAATTTCCATATCGCACTCCTAGTAAAAAAAAAAGTGTCGTAACTCGAAAATTGTGATTTATGAATGTACGCTATTTCCTAGTAAAATGCTGCTACAAAAATATTTTAATAGATAGCACCCAAACAATTTATTGTTAGACTTTCATACCTCCAACAAGTAAAACAGTGTTGGAAAAATTTATGAAATTAATATGTGATATTCGATATACGACAGTATTTTACTGGGAATGCGATATGTAGTGCTCGTGTGTGACCTCGTCAATTTTATTGCTGGGTGTACTTTTCATTGAGATTATCTCTAACGCTACACAAGAGGTGTTGTTGATATTAATCATGCATAAATCACATTTTTCGTGTTCTTATGCTGAGTGGTATATCCTCAAAAATGGTCGGGATTGTGCTATTAAACGGCGCAGATAAACATGGCATTTTTTTTCGAAAAAGAACAGTTGGAGCTTCATGTTGAAAGGAACGTACTATTTTCTCATTATTTTTATCCCGGAACAGATAGATTTTGTAATAGGTTATTTATTCTGCTCTTAAATTTTCTGTTAAATTTAACTGCTTGTACTGTATACTTTTTGACCTGATAGAGTATAAGAGAAGGCCCTATGACTTTAACTCTGTCAATATGAATAAATAAATAAATAAATAAGTAAGTAAGTAAATAAGTAAGTAAGTAAATAAGTAAATAAGTAAGTAAATAAGTAAGTAAGTAAGTAAGTAAATAAGTAAGTAAGTAAATAAGTAAGTAAATAAGTAAGTAAGTAAATAAGTAAGTAAATAAGTTAGTAAATAAGTAAGTAAGTAAATAAGTAAGTAAATAAGTAAGTAAGTAAGTAAATAAGTAAGTAAGTAAGTAAATAAGTATGTAAGTAAATAAGTAAATAAATAAGTAAGTAAATAAATAAGTAAATAAATAAATAAGTAAATAAATAAGTGAGTAAATAAATAAGTGAGTAAATAAATAAGTGAGTAAATAAGTAATTAAATAAATAAGTAAATAAATAAGTAAGTAACCAAGTAAGTAACTAAGGAAGTAACTAAATAAGTAACTAAGAAAGGAAATAAGTAAATAAATAAATCATCCAACTTCATTTTCTCTTCGAATATCAAAGTCTTAAATTTACTATATTTTATTTAAAATTGCATTCGTTATATTATCTTTCCTCTCTTTAGTGACATTTTTCTCTTTTAGCAATAAAGTACTATATCACTACTGTGCATGTACAGTACATTAATTAGCCAATATTATTTCTGGTTAATTCCTTTCCTCATATATAATTTAAATATTTTGATTATATTTTTATTTCAATGCTCGTTGTTACATCCATTTATTTTAACATCGATACAGTATAATTCACATGCCATCTTTATCTAATCCAGAATATGACCAATAATTAGGTGCGCCTTCTCATTACCATATAGATATTCTGTTGAACAGACATTAATTTGTGGATAGTATTCTTTGTTTCTTTTTGTCTCATTTTCGCGTAATATTGCTAATTCTAAATAATAACAGTATCGTTACATAGAGCAATGTATGTAAATTACTACCTTCATTTTTATATCTTATTCCATTTTAATTCAAATTGACATATAAATGTTTTGCTACTATATTTATGCACTTCCTGCTGATACACATTATTTTTTAAATTATTTCATAGTTCATTTCACTTATACATAATCGTGTGTCAGTCTCAATTATTATATTCTGTTTATTTTTTATAACAATAATGATATAAAATTGTATGTTGTACAATATATGTTAATTTATACGTAATAAAAGATGTAAGCAAACTGGTGTCACTGTGGTGATATAATTTTTCAGTTTCACGTTTTACAATTATTTTATTTATTACGATACGAATGATTTTAACGTCTGTTGTTTAATTTGTTGAACTGTAATTGAAAAAGCTTGCGTAAATTAAGTTAAGTAATTTAATCAGAACGAAAATAAAAAAGATGATATTTCTTTCTTTGAACAACACACACAAGGATTTTCAGTCATTTCTTACATTTACTTACACTTTGGTGGTTTTTCCGCTATTCAGTGATTAGCCTGTATTCCCCTCCGCTGTATTTCACATTCCTGCCAATATTTTCCCTCGAGATATCGAGTATGCATCATTGGTATTGCTTCAGCTCTCCGCGTTGCTCTTTGTCGTCCATGTTTTTTTTCTTCCTGAATGGCGACCACTTTAATAGAGTTCGCTTCTCAGTCCTGCCACTGGATGAAAGTTCCATGTCCATTGTCACCTTACCTAGTCAAAAATGCTTGGTTTCCGAGTAGAGCTTGGAAATATGATCATACTGCAGTCCAATACGTTTGTTTGTTGGAATTATTTATAAATTTTGTTTATATCTCCTTTTATGATTTTATGAACTGTTCAAAATATACTACTACTGCCTGAATACAAGCTGCAGATCGTCTTCTCATCGAGTTGAAAGAAGAGGTGTAATTTGGAGATTCATTGGTCATGTACGGCTGGAACATTACCGCCTAATATTATGACGATGTACAGCAGTGGCAAAAAAAAACCGGACCGACCGTCGTAGCTGATACAAAAAAATCTTGTGCTGTGTTTTGTGTCAAACTGTGGTAATTTCAATATGGATAGTGAAGCTAGAGGTATGTACTGCTATTTAATGTAAAAATACGCAGTTATCATTGCCGAATAGAGGTAGAAATGTAATATTGATGCCAGGTGAATATAAAACTCTCAAAGACGGTAAGAACCGACCAAATGCAATAAATTTCATTGTTATAATTAATTATACAAGATGGATGTTTTGTGACTAGCAAAATTTTAATTTGTGACTCTGACATCAGCTACAAGGGTCGGTCCGGTCTTTTTTTGCCACTACTGTACACATGTCTGAAATTCCACATTTTCAGTTTCTTCCAGTTACTTCTTGTGGGTTGATTGAAGTTTCTCTAGATACAAGTGTTGTGCGATCAAGAGGAGAAATGTTCCATTCGAAACAATAACATTACATATAATTATCCATTGCAATTATAATTCCGTTTTTATCTAACTTACAAATTTGCAGAGTTTCTTCTTTGTTTTAAATTTAATTTTAAGTTTTGAATTTGTTATATAATTTTATTGAAGCATTTTGTTACAATAATACCTTGTTATATATAGGCCTGTTATATGTAGAATTATTTGGTTTGTAAAATATTTACTGAAAGCATTGTTTACAGTTTGCATAAAAGGAATATGTTAACCGACTATACATAAATAAATATATGATACACAAGAGGAACGAAAGTACCTAGACTCATCGCCCACTTATTTTCTTAGCCTTGAGCATATAGTCAATACGTATCTAACTTATGTTAAAAAATGTGATCAAACTCTCGGCTTTACGTCATAACTGAGCTCACGAGAGCCGCGTGTGGGCAACCGCGCTGTGCACTGCCGCTTCCACTTTACTTTTGCGAACGTGGAAAGTTAAAATGAGTGCATTCAATTTGGGCCATTATTTAAATATTTCGGTACGAACTATCTTGTAGTTGATTTATTGTTTCTGAAAAATTAAATATATCCAGGATTCTTCCGATATATATATATATATATATATATATATAACTTAATTCCTTTTTTGGAATAAACAAATCACTCCTGCTATTGAACGTAGGAACTTAATTAACTCTGTTTCTGTCCCCCATTCATCGTAATGATTAAGTATCGAATTAATACTTTTATTTGTTACTATCTGTACTGCCATGATTTTGTATATTTTGTTTCAAGTTGTGTTGTTTACAAAATTTATTTTTAGTGTTCCACGTACTGTTCCAAACTCTCTCTAAAACACATTTATTTTATAGTAACGTCAAGGTTTCCATAGTAGATCACATTACTGAAGTTATTCATCCGCCCTGTTATTTGATTAAATCAATTTTTAATCTATGTCTCGTATGGTTCTTTACACGCAGATTTCATAACTGTAGCCTTCGTTTCTGATATACTCTTATTATATTTCCTTGCTATATTGTTTAGTATACTTCTTATCTACAAACGGCTTTTAAGGAACACGCAGGTTTATTGCCGCCCTCACATAAATACTCCATCGGTCCCTGTCCTATGCAAGATTAATTCACTCTCTATTATCATATCCCATCTCCCTCAAATCCATTTTAATATTATCCTCCCATCTACGTCTCGGCTTCCCCAAAGGTCTTTTTACCTCCGGTCTCCCAACTAACACTATATGCATTTCTGGATTCGTCCATACGCGCTACATGTCCTGCCCATCTAAAACGTTTGGATTTAATGTTCCTAATTATGTCATGTGAAGAATACAATACGTGAAGTTCTGCGTTGTGTAACTTTCTCCATTCTCCTGTAACTTCATTCCCCTAAGCCCCAGATATTTTCCTAAAGACCTTATTCTCAATCTTAATCTCTGTTCCTCTCTCAAAGTGAGAGTCCAAGTTTCACAACCATACAGAACAACCGGTAATATAACTGTTTTATAAATTCTAACTTTCAGATTTTTTGACAGCAGACTAGATGACCAAAGCTTCTCAACCCAATAATAACAGGCATTTCCCATATTTATTCTGCGTTTAATTTCCTCCCGAGTGTCATTTATATTCGTTACTGTTGCTCCAAGATATTTGAATTTTTCCACCCTTTCGAAGGATAAATCTCCAATTTTTATGTTTCCATTTCGTAGAATATTCTGGTCACGAGACATAATCATATACTTTGTCTTTTCGGGATTTACTTCCAAAGCTTTCGCTTTACATGCTTTAAGTAAATTTTCTGTGTTTTCCCTAATCGTTTGTGGATTTTCTCCTAACATATTCACGTTATCCGCATAGACAAGCAGCTGATGTAACCCGTTCAATTCCAAACCGTGTATGTTATCCTGACATTCCTAATGGCATATTCGAGAGCAGAATTAAAGTAAAGATGATAATACATCTCCTTGCTTTAGTCCGCAAAAAATTGGAAAAGTCTCACATAGAGACTGGCCTACACGGACTCTGCTGTAAGTTTCACTGAGACACATTTTAATTAATCGAACTAGTTTCTTGGGAATACCTAATTCAATAAGAATATTATATAAAATATCTCTCTTATCCGAGCCATATGCCTTTTTGAAATCTATGAATAACTGTTTAGTATATGAAATGCTAATTCTGAATTTGTTTCTGAAATACTGAATTTGGTCATCTGAAAATAATATGTATAATGCAGTGTTTAACATTTACTTCTTCAGAGTCACAATTAAAAGTAATACTTATGAAAACAATTACATTTCATAGCTATAACACAAATATTATATAAATAAATGTCCCAACTAAAATACGAAGCGTAAAATCTAGAAGTCAAGCTTGGACATTTTTGTTACTGAGTGAGAAATTCCTTTCTCACAGAATGGACTCCGCTTTTCCATATTCAGTTTTCGTTTAATTATTTTAAAAATAATTTTAACTGAGGATACTTGTGAGAAGATACATAGCTGTTAATTTCCCATACTCTCTCTGTGTTTGTTATGTCTGTGGTGTATTAAAAATGCAACAGCATTAACCCACAGAGATTGCGGTCGTAAACTAACATTTGATTTTCGCGTCTGGGGATGGTTGTACTGGTTTAGATACAATAGCAAGTGTAATAAATATTTACTCTACGTAATCCATGCCCCGCCAACACACACAACACGCAACAAAAGGCAATTTTGCACATTCTCTGCTGTAATCCAGCTTATAGTTGTTATAAGCAGAGAACTTTGCGTTCCAGGTTATACATGTTGCATTATATCCCGAAAGTGGATTAAGTTAGTTGCTGAAATAAAAGTGTAACAGTTCGAAGGTAGAAGGGGATAAACTGAAGTACAGTAACTGTTGTTGGCTACCATACAGGATTTGCCATATTCTGCGAAAGATGACTCAACTTGCATGGATACGGAGATGTTTATAGCAAACTGATAGTAACGGAAACAAACACTTAAGCTCTGGTTTCTATCCATTAGCAAAATGCATAATTATCAAATTAAAATATCCCCAGCTGTAGTAATAATTAATTAATTAAGAACATAACATAGATTACCCAGATCAATGCCTTACTCCAGTTTAATTTCAGTACTGAGCTTGTATTCATACATCGGCGCTAGAAATCTGCACTCTGAATCATCTTAAATAGCTAACCAGGTCCTGCGGTGTCCGAACTGAATACATCTGTAACTTCCACCTGTCACGCAGATGGTCCGGGTTTGAGTCCCGGTCATGCCTGGTGCTTGTCATTTTGGAAAACGAGGACGCAGTTGCAGACGCATTAATCCCTTATGACTTCTTCTAATAACTAGACTTCGAAGGTCAGTCACACTTACTCTGAAGTTAAGTACACACAGAATAATACAGTGTGTACAAAGCAGTTGGACAGGTAGTCCTTTCCCCTCATACATCATGTCAGTTGGATGGAACTGTTGCAATGCAGGCCGAGCAAGGGAAAATTTAAACATTCGCCTGAAGGACAATAAAAAATAAATAAAAATAATAATAATAATACTTTATTATTAGAAAATCACAGCACTCACACCATTTGTAATTATACATAAATGACAATAGCCTATATGTAAAGTAAGCGATATAAATTCAGTAATTGTGAAACATAGGCCACAGAAATAGACTTGTCTGAAAATTATAAGATTACTATTATATTTAATATCTATAAGTCTAATCCCCGATGAGTAAAACTCATATTCGGGGTAACAACTGAGCCTAGACTATCTTCATAAATTATTAATAAGAAATCTAGATAATATTGTAATTGAAATGAAAATATCTCAAGTATTTTATTTACTTTGTAAGCTGGTTGAGTGTAAGAGAAGGCCCTATGGCCTTAACTCTGCCAGTATAAATAAAGAATTATTATTATTAGTAGTAGTAGTAGTAGTAGTAGTAGTAGTAGTAGCAGTAGCAGCAGCAGCAGCAGCAGCAGCAGCAGTAATTTAATATTAGTAAGAAATCGGAATGAAGGTGTCGTAGGTTAATTTATAACAGGATAGAGCAAACTGAGAATCAAGTAAATTAAAATGAAGTACTGGTGTCAAAAATTTATAGAAGACTCACATAAACTATGCAATACGTTAAATATAATAAGCCTACATTAATACTAATTAAAAATTACGTAACATAAATACTGTATGTCCTATTTATAATTTGCCTTTGTATGTCATAAATTTTAATATAGAAACCGGTTACTTCGAGACATACATTTTAGTCCATAAATAAGGCTGTATTTTTTACCAGTAGCTGTGACGCAATTTAATTTTCCAAATAAAATGTACTTATTTCTACTTGTAAGTTTTTTTTTATGGAAGGAATTTAATAATGTATATTTAAAAATGTGTTCCAATTGAATTTCGTTTTCGACATCGTAATGACTTCACATTGTCCCAACTGCCCTAGTTTCAGTGCTACTACGTACGAAACCTCCAACTAGACCTAGACAGACAGCGCAATATATAGATTCGATAGAAAAAGTAAACATGCCCTATCTTTTTCCCCTACCTTCGCCGAACACTTCGCTATCAGTTAACCTCTATCTCCCCGTCTTTGGAAGTTCAGCAAATAAACAGGAGATATTTGTTATATAGGTGACATATACCTTGAGATCAAAACTATCAATCGTTTTACAACTTTACTTTGTTATTATGTTGTAATTTGTACTTCAGTTGTGTAGTTCATTTTCAGGAACTATCATTAGCAAGGTACATAGAATTGATGATTTTCCCAGATCTCTTTAATCCTTAATAAAAACACTCCTTTGTTCTATTTATATAAGACGTATGGTTTCGTTAAGTTTTAAAATTAACCTGTGTATATACCTTTAAGATCTAAATTGTTTGCCAAAATAAGTTTTAAATTGGAGATATAAGCCTATAGATATTAACATTTTAGAACAAATTTAAAATATTTGAAACTTGTTTCTGCATCTGCAACGAATAAGTTTCTTACCACATTTTCGCAAAGCAATTTGTATATATTATATATTTAAGAACTATATCAATAAATTAAAAAATCCAATGAACTCAAATTCCCTTATTTCCAAACATAGGGAATAGGTCTACATTTATTTTTACGAATTCTCGTTTCCATAATTGCATAGCTAAGCAGACAAACTTTGAGAGCGCCAAATTAAAATTTTATAGTTTGTTTTGTTGAATGCTCAGTTGATTCAGTGATCAATTAATCGTTTGGTTTGTTAGACGGATGGTCGTGTGCTGAGGTGATCGATCGGTCACTCCCTCGGTTAGTTGGATTTTCGGTCGGTCGGTCGAATTTTGGTGGTCATTTCCTAGTGCCGACAACTCAACAACTAGAAAATTGTTTCCTTTCTACTTAATATAATATTGTCTTTACCCAAACATCAGTGATTTATAAAATGTCCTCTAATTGAAAAGTTGTCCGGAAAATAACATATAGTATTTCTAAATTATGAAGTGCACTACTTCAAAAAGTCTTAGCCTTATAGTTCAAATAAAGTAACCAATATTTAAATCAAATTCTTGAAGAAAGAACATATATATAATATTATAAACGTTGTAGTTCTTAAAATTGTACAAATAAACTTTATATACAGACGTGACAAATTATTAGACTGAAACGTTTTTTTGGAAACATTATATAATTCGTCATATAAACTATCAGTATAATTCACAAAGTGTCATATTATTGTAAATATGATTGTTTACACCGTCTGGTATATTTTTGCAATGGTTAAGTATATTATTTTCTGGCTATGCTGGTACTACTGGTGTTTTAATTATATACTGCAGTAGAAATTCTCCCATGGCCTGCAAGAAGACCGGACATGAACGAAATTGAAAACTGTGATCTATTCTGAAGAAGAAAGTGAACAAAAAGAGGCTTACAACAAAACATGGACTTATTTAAGCACTGTCTGATATCTGGCTAAATGATGCTGATATTCAAAGAAAGTGTCAAACTTTGGTTTTCAGCATCCCTGACAAAATCAACATATTAATAAAGAATAAGGAAATATTCACAAAATATTAGTAACCTCAAGACTCGATTTTCTGTTCATTATATCTGTGGAAAATATAGTTTTGTTCATTATTTCTACTGATAAATACAGTTTCGTTGCACGTATAATTAATTTAGTCTAATAATTTGTCCACGTCTGTATCTTAGTAGAATACAAGATGCTTGACCTGGTTTCTACGGTTCTGTGTTTTCTTATATTCATAGTAATGCGGAAGTGCATGGTAGTATCATACATAACCTTCTTGTAACGCATCGCCTACACGAAAAGTTTATTCTTAATACCTCCTTATGAATTATCCGAAGTGAACGTGCATGCTTAACAGGGACATAAAATTCCACGCATAATTAACCTCGGCACTGGATAGAAACTGCAACTCCTTTTTATTATGCGATGGAAGTAACACCAGAAGAAACAAATTTGGATGACACTTTTATTAATGCTCCACCTCTCCTTAATACAGACTTAGCTCACAGTACATGGACCAGTCGCAATAGCTGCTTCCTGGGTTTAAAAAGTAAATCTATTTCGAACCAAAACTAGTTTCGCTTCTAAAGTAAACTTACTATAAGTTATATGGTGATTTTCTTACTTAGCTGCAGTTCTACATTCAAGGTTATTAAATCACTAAACCATTTCAAGGGATAAATCCTCAAAAAACAATATAAAATCATCAGTCACCTTCGTCATCATCACCATCATCATTGTCATCTTCTTGACAGATATGGATCATATCTAGGTTATCATGCCAGAAAGATGAATCAACAGAACTTCAAGTTTGCGTTGTTGTTGTTTAGTCAACTGTCCGAAGACAGGTCTGAACCTCACAAGTGATAGAAACAATGCACCACTTGCGAGGAAACTAGGCAAGGAGATAGTGGGGTAAAGTGGCCTGTTCCTTTTCTCCTTAAGTTTACAGTAGAGCCATATGAGTATTGAATGACTTTTCCTATTCTTGTTTACATAACAGGGTACTTCGATATTTCTCATTCCCTTTGGAATTCTAAAATCATTGTTTCCATACATCAACAGGTTCTATAAAAATATTTCAGTAACGAAAAAATAGTTGATACACTGTTTTGGTGTGATGCCGTCGTTGTTTTGGTTTCAGTTTAGACTCTCATTCCATCTTTTAAAAATGCTCTTCCAAAAGATCTTCTCTCATTGGTAGTTAGCGCATCGTTTTCTTGGGACTATCGTATGGAATAGATTTTTTTTATTGTTTAATTATCTAACTTTAAAGGATGTTTTCTCAGAAAATGATGGAGTAGAAATTAATATAACAATTTAAATGTTCCTTGTTTAATAACCTTCCTGTACTTAAGCATGAGATTTGTACAGACATTAAGTCTCTCATATCAACAGTATTTCGAACTTTTGTTTAATTTATTGTTAGGCCTATATTTACTTCTCATTGATAAAATTTAAAACAAGTTATTATATATCCATATGCTGCATACATATTTGTAGATAGTATATAGAATCGGAGTATGTGAAAGCCGTATATAAAACAAAATTCAGGAACATTAGTTAAATGTGCAAGTTATAACAAAACAGCAAGACTAGAAAAAAAAGATGACTACTAGACTGGTATAAAAGCAGGCTAGCTAGAAGCAGTAAGTATACCACATATGTAAGTCATATCTAAATTGCTAAGCTTTCAACTGCACAACTTGGATAAAATATTCAAGTGGTAATTTCTTTCAAACAGGAATTAATGTTCGTATACGTCCATAACTAAGGCAAAATTGATACCGTACTTCTCTTCTTCAAATAGATAATAATCGCTCTCTCTATTTCACTTGAACTAACGCTAGCCAGTATTACAAAATCAAATAATATCATTATAATTACTTCTTTTCAAATGCTACGACCTAATATGTCAAACTAACCATCTCCACTCCCAAACCTTCAGAGCAAGCAATTATTATCAGCACGTGTGTTGTGATCCTTTATTCATAAGTGTCGGGCGCTACTACAGTAAAGTAACTAAAACATGTACAGTAGTAGCAAAAAAAAAACCGGACCGACCCTTGTAGCTGATTTTAGAGCCTTGTTCACACTGACAGCACGATAGACTAGTAACTAAAACTTTCGCAATTCGAATCCTGCCTGGGAAGGAAACTTTTTTTGTTCCTTACTCAAATTTATTCCCAATATTTTCCGATTGCAGCAATATTTTACTACGGTACTTAATTAACTTATTATTCCCAGAACATGAATTTTACCAGCTTATTTTCTAACGGCTTTTGAAATGGGCTACGTCAGCAGTCGAAACTACAACAATTTCAATAGATTATTCGCTATCTTGTGAATGCGGGCGTGGCATGCGCAGTGGCTCATTTCGGGGACTTCGATTATTCCGTCGGTCCGGTTTTTTTGCCACTACTATACAAATAATTAATTTGTGTTAGAAGCAATTGCGATATGTAATAAACTGTGAACGAGCGTTTCTTAACATAAACTAAGTTCTGTAAAAATTTTAGGGTAATTGGAGACTATAGTCCCGTCGCTTTAATTTCCGGCAGCCAATCGCGTTGCAGGTCGGCTACATTTAAACATGTGCATCTTGTGATTCGCTTATGAAGAAGTTATTCATTTCTTAAGGCCCGCCATTTTGGCTCTTCCGTTGGCGTTCGCAGAAAGCACACGAAGACGTTATTTGCAGCTCAATTATTTGCTGAATTACAGTGCGTTTGATTTATTATCATAGGAACTACGGCATGATAATGTTTAACGGTGTGGCAAATAGATTCCTCGTGTGGTAGCTCGGGAACGAAAGAACAAAAATGGCGAACTATACTACCTACCTAGACTTTATAGAGCCTTCACTTCCTAAGACGTATGCAAAGAGGCGGAGTCACGCCGGGAATAACAGCGTCGCGACTATAGAATGTAAGTATTTATAGGTGAAGTTCTCCGAATACACTGCATTAAGACGCAAGGAGAATTGACTCGTAGATTGTTCATGTAGGCTACTATTGGCTTCAACCTAAGGAGAACATGATTGTGTTATTAAAATGCTCCGACCGCTTTTACTATCGGGAAATAATTAATCTTAAATTTTATGGAAGACTTAAGCAGAATCCATACAGGTTGTGGAACTTATGATGAGATAAAATCGCCTTAAACTATGACATTTACTCGTAGTGGATATAATTGAATGCCATCGACGTAGCTCAGTCGGCTAAGGCGCTTGCCTGCCGATCCAGAGTTGCGTTCGGACGCGAATTCGATTCCCATTTGGGCTAATTATCTGGTTGTTTTGTCCGAGTTTTCCCAAACCGTAAGACAAATGTCAGGTAACCTATGGCGAATTCTCGACTCCTCTCGTCAAATACCATCTCGCTATTACCAATCCTATTGTCACTAAATAACCTTGTAGTTGATACAGTGTCGTTAAGTAACAAATATACATAATTGAATTTTCTATTAGGGAATGTACGTCACAAAAATTTATTTGTTTCAAACCTAAGAATTTACCTTTGAGAGCAAAACAGAAAAATTATGTGGAGGGAAATTAGCTGTGTTATTTCTTACACTGTCGTACACAAATAAAGAAAGGATGAAGTTGTGTGTAAATTACAGTGATGGGTTTGTTGTTTGTTACAGGTTTCAAATTTCAGGGGAAAAATATGTCAGTCTAATAATTCTATTGTTATTAAAATTCCGACATAAATGACATAATGTTAATAGTCAGCCAAGAGATTTCACTTGTTATCCTCTTTAGGTATTGTTATCGCTTGCTGTTGTGCTGATGTCTACTTTGTAACCTACATTTTCTGTCTTGTTTGCGTACTTGTCATATCCGTTACATACCATTGTTTTCTATAATGAAATATCAGTTTCTCGTGTTGTATATTTTCTCCGAGAGTTTCAGAGACTTTTCGACGTACACAAGTACATAGTCAAGTATTTAGTTGAGCATAATTCACATACAAATAAGGAAGTATAGTATGACGCATACTGCATAGAAACGTTCAGTGTTCCAGTTGAAGTGTACCTGCAATTTTAAATCTAAGAAAACAAACATTTGTGAAACAGTCGTATTGCAGAAGAGTGTGAGGACTTTCTATAAGTAAGAGGGTGTGAATGAACAGAAAATAAAGTCGTAGTAAAACTCAATGCGAATTATATACAGAATACGAAAATTTCAAGTATCGTGCAATTTTAAAATGGAGAAAAGCTCCACCTAATGAGTAATGTGTGTCCTTGACATAATGTGGATGAATAATTATGTTTACGTCAGTAAATTCCGAAAAGCGAATTCAAAGACAGAAATCTAACATAATTATTACCGGGAAAATGTTTAAGCAAAGTGAAGGAGTTCACGCTATGAAATCTGTTGTGGGATAAAGATGCAAAGAAGGTATTCAACATATACTCCGTTAATTATAAAGTATAGAAAGCATGAAGTAAGTTCGCTTAATGAAAGAAAAGTATTTCTTCAAATGCAGGTGTTACAGTTGTGTACTTTTCTGTTTGCTTCATTAGCAATTGTCTTAGAATCTTAGCTTAGATGAGTATATCTTAGTACCAAAGTCATCAGACTAAATTTTTCTCTCACTGTATTTATTTTAGTGTTGCATTATTGCACATGCACAAAAGATCAAGTAGAATAGTGTTGATGTATGGATAACACTAATTCTAAAAGGAATGTTTTTATATTACTCACATATGCTGAAACTTTGAAAAATAGTTTCAAGATACATTCCCTCGTGACAAAGTTCCTCATCGTAGAGATATTGATAAATTAATGGAAATATGTCACGATAAAATATTGAGTGTTAGGCTTCTCATCTGAATAATTTCCAGTAAACGGGAATTCGTTATGTTTCTGTACGCGTATAAAATGGTTAAGAATAAAACCAAACAAAATTATCATAGTACAGTAGTCGCAAAAAACCGGACCAACCCTTATAGCTGATTTCAGAGCCTTGTTTACTCCAGAGCACGATAGACTGGTAACTAAGACTTTCGTGGTTCGAATCCTGCCTGGAAGGAAACTTTTTTTTTGTTCCTTATTCAAATTTATTCCCAATACTTTTCGATTGCTGGTAAAATTCATGTTCTGGGAATAATAAGTTAATTAAGTGGTAAAATATCACTGCAATATGAGAGGAGTTCGGCCGGCACTGTGGATCGTGTCCCGGCATAGCTCAGTTGGAAAGAGCGCTCAGCGCGCAGAGTTGAGAGGTCCCGTGTTCGATACCCCGGTACCAGAACGAATTTTTCTCAATTTAAGAGATATGTCACCACACAATTAAACAATGTCGTATTTATTATGTTCGAACATCTAAATTATTCTCTTGGAATATATTTATTTATTGCATTTTTTATTTATCCTTTGCCAAATAGTAGTGTTTCTATTTATTATGTCTTTACTTAACTGAGCAATAAATTGCATGTAACATATTTTTATTTTCAATTACCATGTTTCTAAGCACGTTACATTTCCACCAATATACAATAAACACATAGAAATGTATTTAGTATTTATTTATTTAATATTATTTATTCATCCTGGTAGAGATAAGGCCGTGAGGCCTTCTCTGCCCTTCTACCAGGGGATTACAACTATAATATGAAGAATAAAAATTACAATTAATCTTAAATTTACAATTACAATTACAATAAAAATTAAAGTACAAGATTACCTGATTAATGAAAGCTAGACATTTTATCATAGAAGTTAATAACAAAGAATATTTTTGTATTTACTGAATTACAAATTAAACCTTGGATAACAAAATTCTATAGTGATGAAACTACCGGATATTGAAATATTTTGTGATAAATTAAGAGAACTATTTACAAGAAACCATGTCAGAACGAGTGTCAATTTTACTGACCAAGTGCCTAGTAAGTTTGCCTTTGAATTCAATTTTATTTCGACAGTCCCTGATGCTAGCAGGTAACGAATTCCAGAGTCTTGGCAGGGCTATTGTGAAAGAGGATGAGTATGAGGAGATGCGATGGGATGGTATTGTTAGTATTGTTTCATAGCGAGAGCGTGTGTTCAGATTGTAGTGGGAAGAAAGGTAAGTGAAGCGAGACGACAGGTACGAAGGAATAGAAGAGTTCAAAATTTCGAAGAGGAGAAGTGAATGTAAATTTCTTTTCTTATCTAGTTTAATGTAGTTTTAATGTAGGTTTCAGTTCTTGTAACCTTGTCTCATAACTTGTTATTGAGAAAAAAAATAGCACATATCTCCCGTTCCTGCTTCTATTAAAGGTTTTGACTCATAGTTACTGTCTCTTATAATTAAAAAAACTTAATAGTATGTAATATCTTCTCTTTGATTTCTAATTACTCCTGCTTTAAAAATCACAATCTGACACATATTCAGTCTTATAAAAATTAAAATTAAATATTGTTCTCCGTCTAATTCTACTCCTAGCTATTCAGTTATGCATTCTATAGTCCCGACGCTGTTATTTCAGGCGTGACTCCGCCTCTTTGCTTACGTCTTAGAAAGTGAAGGCTCTATAAATTCTAGGTAGGTAGTATCGTTCGCCATCTTTGTTCTTACGTTGCCGAGCTACCATACGAGGTATCTATTTGCCAAACCGTTAAACATTATCATGTCGTAGCTCCTATGATATTAAATCAAACGCAGTGTAATTCAGCAAATAATTGAGCGGCAAATAACGTCTTCATGTGCTTTCTGCGAACGCCAACGAAAGAGCTAAAATGGCGGGCGATTATATTAAGTATTTATCGAGCCTTAAGAAATGAATCAGTGAATCACAAAACGCACACGTTTAACTGTAGTCGACCTACAACGCGATTGGCTGCCGGAAATTAGAGCGACGGGACTATAGTTCCTTGTATTTTTTCGCAATTAATTCAGTCGACCTCATTAAAAATAGAAAATAACGCGATGTATTTCGAATTATATCATCGTCCCAAGACAAAGCACCCCATGGAAGTTCTGTTTGAAAAATAAATTATTTCATCAATATAATGATGTTACCTTACAGAAACAAAATTTTAACACAATTTTCATAGGATTCTTCGAAAGAGGAGTTAAACGATTTCGTAAATACTACAAGAAATATTGCATAATGTAAATTTTTTTATCGTTTGTTGAAAATACATCTCATTTTATTGGAGTATTTTAATTTTGTTACTACATTTGTGAGAAATATTTTCTGGAATTAGTGTCGACATCTGAATCTTGTGCTGGTAATATTACGATGGCAATATACAGGGACATCATTTTATTTTTATTTCAACTTTTATTGTACCTGAGTTTCTGAATGTATTTCACTCCCACCCCTTCTACTAACGAAATTTCAACTGTCCTCCACACAGAACAAGGCCGCAATATTGAGTTAGTGCTTATAGTACGTTTCAGAAATATGTTCGCGTTTTCCAGTGACGAAAATTTCCAATATTGTATCATATTTTCGCACAGGTACTGTCGTCCGTTTGCCTACGTCGCATCCCGATTTCCCCCACCTGCTTCTGCTCGCTCCACTGTAAAGACTAGTGACTGGGCTTTCTTAGTTCTTTTCTGAAAACGTTAATTTCAGTTAGGAATTAATTGTACGTTTACGTAATATTATGCAATTGTTTAAAATAACTTAAAAGATCCTCGTTAAGTAATTAACTATAACGTGATTCCCCCCCTTTCTACGATCCTGCGACATAACCACTTGGACGGACAGTAGATAGCATGTCTGAGTAATTTTATCTGTACGGGTCGGGCAGAAGTGAAGACTGAATTTACAGTACGTAAGGT
Source organism: Periplaneta americana (assembly GCF_040183065.1). Classification (NCBI taxonomy): domain Eukaryota; kingdom Metazoa; phylum Arthropoda; class Insecta; order Blattodea; family Blattidae; genus Periplaneta; species Periplaneta americana. Next base: position 44,436,129 of record NC_091133.1, read on the forward strand.
AGGCCTACTCTTTTGTAGATTAGGTACAGAATTATTTCAACACTAGCCGTACCCGTGCGCTCCGCTGCACCTGTTAGAAATAAATATAAATTAATTACATAATTAAAATAGGACGTTTGATCCAGGAAACATTTGTGTTTGATAGAAGGATAAATCGTTTAATATGTTACTTAATTTAAATTGTATTTAAATAATTAAAATGCGATGATTTTGGTCCAGAGAGCACTCAGAAGTTACTGTAATAACATTATAGCATTATGTCCATCTAGAGAAACTACAGTTTCCAATGATGAAATAATTAATTATACAAATCGGTTAATTTAGCTTCCGATATTACTTCATACAAACACATAAACATTGTCTGCAGGCTAAGTTTAATAGCTTTCGATTGTTGCTGTCCATGGCCCCTTTTTCGATTGTTGTTGTCCAAGGCCCCTTATAGACGAAGTCATTTATTATTTCATTGCACCGTCTTAGATGGCGTTATTTTAATTTTAAAATCATTTATCTCATTAAATATCAGTCCTATCAAAATTTTGTAAAGAATAAAACTTATCAGAAATCATTTTTAAAGAAACGTTTTTATGTAACATTTTTCACAAAAATCAATAATAAGCGAGATATTTCGATTTATTTAATTCAGGCCCCCTTATAACCCCCTTTTAAATAATGTATTTTGAATGCCATATACCCTAAAATCTAAGTTACAACGAACTTAATTTATATTCCAATTTTCATATAAATCGGTTCAGCCATTATCGCGTGAAAAGGTAACATACAGACAGACATACAAACAAAAATTTCAAAAATGCGATTTTCGGTTTCAGGGTGGTTAATTATATATGTTAGGATCAATTATTTTTGGAAAATCGAAAATTACCAGAAAAATTTCGGCTACAGATTTATTATTAGTATAGATGAGTTACAAAGTATGAAGGACGAAACTGGTAATTCGAATTAAATGCAATAGTCTATAGTGCGATAATAGGCATAAAAGAATTGAAGTCTTTATCGAAATGAACGGCCACCATTTTCAAAAATGTGTTTAAATGTCCATATTATGATTATTTTTCATTTTAACTTCATTCTCTATATCGTACGCTAATGTGCTGTAGATAGTATAATATACACTGCATAATGAATACGTTCGCATGGATAACTCAGTTCTTGAGTAAAAACTCTTATTGTTAATACTGTGCTGTAATTTGATTAAACAAAACCTAATGAAAATTATCACACTCAAAATCGTGATATTTCCTACTTTACGTAAATGGATTAACTGCTTTTTTTCCCTCCTGTACCTAGTGATTTGTTTGTATTTTACGCCAGTATCATCGAACTCCAGTCGTGGAAGGAGGTAGCAAACGGTGTTTTCGGGTCTCAATCATTAATCCAAAGGTATAGCCATGTTAATATTAAAAATGTTAGTAAAAATAAAATGATGTCCCTGTATAAACGATGTTCTTTGTTACGCACTTTCCTGACATGTTGGACGTCCATCATAAATGAGTACTGCAGCTGGAACGTGTAATCGATACTGAATTAATGACCTGGCTTCTAGAGAGAAGTGAAGCAACAATTGTCATCTAAGTAATAATTCATCACTCTCAGCTGTTCTCTTGTGATAGTAGATGTTAGCAACTCGAAGCCCTGTGTCTGGCTCTTCATTTATTAAACAGAACTTTGCCGACTGCGAGTTCTCTGACATGTGAGATGGGTGAGGGAATGCGAAGCGAAGCAGTGAGATAAAATTTCATGATCTAGTGGCATTTTTTCAGTAGTTTTAGGAAAAATTCTCGTTTCGCTTCAGAGGGTAACTATGCGAGTAATTATAATTTTCGTCATCGCCGAATATATGAACGTCATTTTCAATCTATACTGTTAATAAATCTGTAGCCAAAATTTTTCTGGTAATTTTCGCTTTTCCAAAAATAATTGGTCCTAACATATATAATTAACCATCCTGAAACCGAAAATCGCTTTTTTGAATTTTTTGTTTGTCTGTCTGTCTGTCTGGATGTTTGTTACCTTTTCACGCGATAATGGCTGAACGGATTTCGATGAAAATTGGAATATAAATTAAGTTCGTTGTAAGTTAGATTTTAGGCTATATGGCATTCATAATAGTTTATTTAAAAGGGGGGTTATAAGGGGGCCTGAATTAAATAAACCAAAATATCTCGCTTATTATTGATTTTTGTGAAAAATGTTACATAACAAAAGTTTCTTTAAAAATTATTTCCGATACGTTTCATTCCAAGCAAAATTTTGATGGGACCAAATTGCACCAAAAACGGATGTTCTCTGAACAAAATGATCATATTTTAATTATTTGCATGTAATAACAATTAAGAAACATGTTAAAGGAATTATCATTCCACTAAATGTGTGGTCTCTGGAGCTTAATGATCGCATTTTAATTATTTAAATACAATTTAAATTAAGTGACATATTAAAAGATTTATCCTTCTATCAAACACGAATGTTCCCTGGACCAGATGTCCTATTTTAATTATGTAATTACTTTATATTTATTTCTAACAAGTGCAGTGGAGCGCACGGGTACAGCTAGTAATATAAATATGATAATGAGAATAATCTAAATAACAGTAATAATCTAAATAACAGTAATAATAATAATAATAATAATAATAATAATAATCTTCTTCTTCTCTTCTCTCTAGGCTTCCAGCCTGTTAATTCAGAGTATCTCTCCATCTGTTTAATGGTTTTCCTGGGGATCTTCTTCCGGATGGGTAGTTATCCCTGGCGATTCTCGCAATTCTATCCTCTTCCATTCGAGATACATGCTCATTCCATTGTTGTCTCCTTATTTGCGTCCATTCTCTGATTGGTTGTATTTTGCATTGTTCTCTAATCTGATCATTCCGTATATGGTCCCTTCTTGTGATTCCTACAATTTTCCTTAAGGTTTTCATTTCTGTTGTATCCAACATCTGTTTCGTTTTTGCTGTTTCAGATCTTATTTCAACTGCATAAGTGAGAACAGGGCGCACCACGGTCTTGTAGATTCGAACCTTAATAATAATAATAATAATAATAATAATAATAATGGTATTTTCTATTTTTAGGTTCAAAAACTCTGCCATTGTAGAGAGCATATTGTACTTAGATTATTATCTCAACCTTTCGTCATCCTCTTACAATGCATTGTCCTGCAAAGAGATACGAAATCTGAATCGAGACATGGTATGAAAAGTTATTTGTCCGCAAAAAATGACATTCGAGGAGTGAGAAATAGCCAGTAATTTTGCTTGAATCACATTCTTAACTGTAGTAATTTCACTAGAGGTTTTGTTTTATCAACAGTAATCTCACTAGAGGTTTTGATTTATCTAGAGAAAATCAAAACTCGAGTGGGATTTAATTGACTATTACACGATTAGAAAAATGTATATAAAGATTAGAAGTAACGAAGTACTCCAATACAATACAATATTAATTGACTTACGAAAATACAACTGTCTTCAAATGTATTATTGTACCATCTCAACATTACAAATATTAACTTATGCTAGATGGCAGTAGTGTGTTATGATTAGCTGTTTTCTTGTTATCAGATGTGCCAACTAAGGAAACTTCATTGAACTCTGTGGACGGTTACTAGTCAAGAAGGCTTTGTTGATTCAGTTTCATTTTTATTAAAACAGTTGCATTCCGATTCAGTTATCCGGATCCCAGTAATCAATGTCACTTGACAGATGATTTTCAATAAATCTTAGTATATTAAACAATCTCTGATACGCGACTATACATAATTTCATATAGCAGAAGCTATAACATAACTTAAATAATATAAATAAGTGTTGGAAAAGTTTTAATTAACGATGATGAAATAAAAAATAAACATGAATAATTTTAAGAGGAACAGTTATTGAATGTACATTTTCAAATTTGAATGTTTTAGTGATTGTTCAGTTGATGTTATATTGGACGTGTGAGTAAAAGAATTGGAACTCGATGTACATGTTGTATTCAGGATTTCCAATGGTGCTCTTCATTTATTTGTAAATAGGGCTTCAGGGAAGATGCATATCTATGACCAGTGATCTTCATGAATTCTTGTTCCTTGAATATCAATGCGAGTCATATATGAAACTGCTGTGCATCGACTGGAGTGGTTTCTAATTTTCTGTTTTTTTTTTTTTCTTTTTTTTTTTACGTCCAGACCAGTGCAGTTTGAAATGTTGGCAAACAAAGAAACAAATGCTAGGGTAGTGATAAAATTAAACAAATGCTAGGGACGCGATAAAATTGTGCGATAAGCAGCCATGATTGGTTGAAAAACGTCCTTTCGTACCGTTTTATTGGTCAAAAGTAGTATTACGTAGTAAAAGTGTAATAGTGTAGAAAAAAATCAATATCAATAAAATATTACTTGACTTACTAAAATACTAAAGTCTCTCGAAAACGTATTACTGTACCATCTCATCATTACAAATATTCCGCTAGATGGCAGTAATGTGTTTTGATCGGCTGTTCTCTTGTCACAAGTTGTGTCAACTATGCAATCTTCATTGAACTCTTTGGACGATTACTAGTCAGGAAGACATTGTTGATACAGTTTAATTTGTATTAAAACAGTTGCATTCCACTTCAATTATCAATGTAGGTACTGTAAACAATTTTTGATACGTGACTATTCATAATCTCATACCGCAGAAGCTATAACATAACCTATATAATATAAAGATAAATGGTAGAAAAGTTTTAATAGATGATGAAATAAACATGAATCATTTTTAAAGAAAGTACAATGTTGGCAAACATAGAGATATATACTAGGGAGGTGATAAAATCAAACAAATTCTATGGAGGTAATAAAATACAAATGGTAGAGAAGTGATAAAAATGATAGAAGAGGCAGCCATGATTGGTTGAAACATGTCGTTCCATACCGGTTTTTTAGTCAAAAGTAGTAAAAATGTAAAACTCTATATAAAACGGTACTTCGATTTTATTTGTCTTCCAAAGGTAGTCATATTAAAAGTACTTATTGCACTTCAGCCGCTTACCACGCCTGGTAGATTTTAAACTGCGAATTCTGGATCAAACAATCTAATCCTCCATGTTGGGTGTTGTTGCATTGAGTTAGAAACCCAATCAATGTAATTTACGAGATATAGGCCTAAGAAGTGCTCACAGATGGCAGCAAAATTAATGGAAAAGTAGGAGCAGCAGCAGTCATATTTAGAAACAAGACAGTTGTTCAACAACAAAAATTCAAGCTAAATAATAAATGCTCAAATAATCAAGCGCAACAGATAGCAATCCTACAAGCTCTAAAGATAATAACGGAAATGGACATACCAAATATTGAACGAACAGTGGCTATTTACACAGACAGCAAAGTCACAATAGATTTACTGAGGAACAACGACAAACATGGATACATAATAGATCAAATTAGGCAAAATCTTAAAATCCTCTTTAGTCAGCATTGGAAGATTCACTTCAAATGGATAAAAGCACATGTTGGCATCCATGGAAATGAAATAGCTGATAAATTAGCTAAGCAAGCAACAGAAGAAGATCACATACCAGTAATCTACAATAAAATACCTAAGAGTACAATAATAGAAGAAGAGAAAAAGAAAAGCACTCAAAAATGGCAAAGGATGTGGTCAAACACAACAAAAGGAGCACTAATGAAGAGATTTTTTCCTTCAGTCACGGATAGGATGAAAATCAACATACCAGCTACACCAAACCTTGCATCAATACTAACTGGTCACGGGAAACTCAGATCTTATTACTACAGATTCAGAATTTCGGAAAGCCCAGGATGTCCTTGCGGAGCAGCTGACCAAACAGTCGATCATCTTCTGTGGGATTGCCAAATCTTGAACCAACAGCGCAGTGTCTTCAAGGAGTGGAAGAAATTGGCCAATAAATTATAGGGACATCATAAAAGAGCATTTGAGGTCATTTGTGCGCTATATTAAAGCTATAAACTTTGAGCAATTGTAAATATATGTCTCAGTTTTGTAACATGCGTAAACACACTCAATAAGCAATATATTATAAACACTATAGTTATAATTACTAAAAGTGTATATATGTAAATAGTGTAAATAGAACTAGTTTCAGTAAATGAAAGATAGTGATAGTGAAGATCCAATTAATAAAAGTGTATATATGTAAATAGCGTAAATAGAACAAGTATAATTAACTCAAAGATAGAGATAGTGATAGAGAACATTCAACAGTGAATAACATAAAGTAATATAACACAACAATGAATATCAACAAAATCACGAAACAGTGAAGCAAAAGACAATGGGACACAAAATGAACAAATAATTGATAAACAAGTTTCAATAAACCATGTAATATGATTACGCGTTATGGGGCATGGTGATAATTAAACGGGGGGGGGGGGAGGGGAAAGCCTTATGAAATTTAGGTTCGGAATGCTTAACGTTAACTCTTGAAGAAGAGAGGAGTCACCTGTGGAGTAATGGTTAGCGCGTCTGGCCGCGAAACCAGGTGGCCCGGATTCGATTCCCGATCCGGACAAGTTACCTGGTTGAGGTTTTTCCGGGGTTTTCCCTTAACCCAATATGAGAAAATTCTGAGTAACTATCGGTGCCGGACCCCGGACTCATTTCACCGGGATTATCACCTTCATATAATCCAAACGCTAAATAATCTAATATGTTGATAAAGAGTCGTAAAACAACCTACTAAAAAAAAGAAGAGAAGATACTGGATGTGACTGAGATGTGATATTAAGATCGACAGCAAGATATACTAAATAGAATGACCGTATTAGAAAGGAATTAGGATTAAAAGAAACAAATGAACTCATATTCAGCGATAGAGAGAAAAGTGGTATGATCAAGTACAGCAACATTTCCAAGACTTGCAGATATCAAAATAAACGATCTTATGGAAGGCTTCCTAACATCATTATTGCCGATTGTCTTAACCCTTAAATTGGAAAAACACATTAATTTATTAAACCGTGTCGGACTGTAAAGAAAACAACTATCGCAATGTCCATATTTATATGTTGTGCAATATTATAATATTGTGAAATTTTAATTTTCCTACGATTTTTTTCTATTCTATTAAAGTTATAGCATTTATTATAGCCTATTAACCTTTGTATCCTATAGGATACTTTGCGAATTTAAGGGTTAACCTTCCGCCACCCTCTGGACCGAATTGGCCTGTAATGGGTTCTACTTTTATCTTTATCCTCTACGAGTTCAATCGTAAGTAGGCTACTGCTCAAGAAAGCTTAAATAGAAACAAATTAGCTACCAAGAAAAACAGTAAGCACAGAAAACATTTTCCAAACACTAAAACTGAGAGTCACTGTTATTTCGTATTTGACTTATTTGTAGTATCTGTTTTATTATTTTTTTTCTTAATATGTCAGACCAATTTGTATGATTTCGAATTTATACTCGTATGTACAGTGGTTTTTATACAGGGTGTTTCCGAGTTGGTGTTACAAACTTTCGCGAAGGGAACATGTATCAATTTGAGATCAGGAACCCTGGTTCGGAAATGACCGAGTCGAAAGTTACAAGAAAAAATAGTTATGTGGAAATGAAATAATTACGTTGTCTACTTACAGTATTCCATTCAGTGCGCTGTCTGAGGGACAGGAAACTACACTAAAGCAATGCAGATAGCGTAATGTATAACGGACATGGTCGGTCCTGATATGCTCGTCTGTAGACAGCAGTGTATGTGTACAAGTTGCAGTGTCCAATCGATCAATCCCAATGAAATGGAGGTGTACACGAGAGCGGAGTAAACAGACCTGATTTTCGAATATGGATGAGCCAACTATTTTTGCTTATATCTTTCGACTCAGTCATTTCCGGACCATGGCTCCTTATCTCAAATTGATACATGCGCCTTTCGCTAACATCCCTGAAAGTTTGTAGCACCACCTCGGAAACACCCTGTATAATATTCGTTTTGTCACATTATGTACACTTTTTCTTGTAGTTATGTTTTTTTTTTCAATTCATTTCATTTATTAAATTCTATAGCTCTTACATTAGCAATGAAGCTTCAAGATGTGGAACAAGTCATAATGTTACATGATTTCACTTAAAATTTTACAATTTTTTTTACACTTTCAATTTCATTTTTTACAATATATTTTTTGTCGAGATGTAGTAAGATGAGGTGAAGCCGAGGATTCGCCAACAGATTATCTGACACTTGCCTTATGGTTGGGGAAAACCTCGGAAAAAACCCAACCAGGTAATCAGACCAAACGGGGGTGAAGTGAAGTGAGGCCGAGGACTCGCCATACACCACCCGGCATTCGCCCCACAGCTGGGGAAACCTCGCAAGAAACCAATCAGTCACACCAAACGGAGAATCCAACCCAAGCCCTAGCGTAGCTCCGGATCAGCAGGTCAGCGGGTTTGCCGACTGAGCTACATTGATGGCTCTACTAAAAATATACAGTACATAGCCAATCAGGTTATTACATTTAAAAACCAAAACGATTATTCATGAGCTGAGCTATAAAATATTATACATAGGAAGTAAGTTAATTCAATTTAAAGGCATAAAAATTCAATCAGTTGAATGTTACGTTTTATTTAACGACGCTCGCAACTGCAGAGGTTATATCAGCGTCGCCGGATGTGCCGGAATTTTGTCCCGCAGGAGTTCTCGTGACCAGAATATTGTACGAAATGGAAATATAAAAATTGGAGATTTATCCTTCGAAGAGGTGGAAAAATTCAAATATCTTGGAGCAACAGTAACAAATATAAATGATACTCGGGAGGAAATTAAACGCAGAATAAATATGGGAAATGCGTGTTATTATTCGGTTGAGAAGCTCTTATCATCCAGTCTGCTGTCCAAAAATCTGAAAGTTAGAATTTATAAAACAGTTATATTACCGGTTCTTCTGTATGGTTGTGAAACTTGGACTCTCACTCTGAGAGAGGAACATAGGTTCAGGGTGTTTGAGAATAAGGTACTAAGGAAAATATTTGGGGCTAAGCGGGATGAAGTTACAGGAGAATGGAGAAAGTTACACAACACAGAACTGCACGCATTGTATTCTTCACCTGACATAATTAGGAACATTAAATCCAGACGTTTGAGATGGGCAGGGCATGTAGCACGTATGGGCGAATCCAGAAATGCATATAGAGTGTTAGTTGGGAGACCGGAGGGAAAAAGACCTTTAGGGAGGCCGAGACGTAGATGGGAGGATAATATTAAAATGGATTTGAGGGAGGTGGGGTATGATGATAGAGACTGGATTAATCTTGCACAGGATAGGGACCGCTGGCGGGCTTATGTGAGGGCGGCAATGAACCTTCGGGTTCCTTAAAAGCCATTTGTAAGAAAGTAAGTAAGGAGTTCTTTTACATGCCAGTAAATCTACTGGCATGAGCCTGTCGCATTTAAGCACACTTAAATGCCATCGACCTACCAGGGATCGAAACTGTAACCTTGGGCATAGAAGGCCAGCGCTATACCAACTCGCCAACCAGGTGGACCAATCAGTTGAGATATACATAAATCGATAATACATATAATGCATATTACTACAAATTACAAGCATGAACAATTCATGAGTAGAGCTATAGGGCCTACAGATTACTATTTAATTTAAAGCATATACAATTCATCAATCAAACTATACAAGCATATACAATACAAAGTAAACAGTTTAATTCAATTTACAAGGTTTCTTATGGTATGGAAGAGAAGGCCAGATGGTCTTAACTCCATCAGAGTAAATAAATAAATAAGTGAATGAATAAATAAATGAATACATGAATATATGTAAATAAAAGTAATTATATAAATTAAACCACCTTCTCCTTAGCTATTTTTTACAGATGTTAGAGCAAATGTGCTTGACATGACTCCCCTCGTCGCTTCAATTTCCCATAGCCAGAAATCTAGACCGCATGCACATAATCTGACTTCGATCTCTTTATCATATTGCATTACTATTGTCAGGCATTATATTCTAACATACAGTTCGTAGTATGTATACCGATCTAATTAAATTGTGATTTATAAGTTGTCAGCCTATCTAAGATTATATTATAAGATGTAATATGTCAGGTTTGTCATGGTAAGAAAATGTGGAACTTATTTACAGTACGATTATTTAGTCCTGACAGTTGCCGGAGATGTGCGCGTGGGACAGGCGAGTCCATTAGTTACGCCAAGGGGTGTTTGGTTTATTCACTCGCTTGCATTTACAGACTGCTCGCCCTATCTCTACTCTGGAACCCTCCCCACTGCTCCGATTACTTCCCCTCATTTGCGTCGCTGAGCTGTTAGGACTAAATAATCGGTCTGTAGGTTTCAATAGAATAGGACATTTGCGCCGTACTTCAAAGCAATAAAACTGTTTGTCTTACAATTTGTATTGACAGCTATATAATCTTTATATCAGTTTAGCTCCACGGCGTTTAACACTTCATAAACGTTCAATGGGAAATTTGACATGAAGATGTCAGTAATTGTACGTTTAGCCTAAATAGACTAAATATGTGATCTCAATTCAGGACATCAGCCTTCACATGTACACATAGCCTATCAGTGTATTTTGAGCTATTGCTTCAATCTAAAAGCCATATTTTATCCTCCTACTTTGTCGTGCCTTATTTTTGTTGTATCAAAGATATTGAAGGTTTTGTTTCCAGAATTATTCCCGCTGTAAAATATCTTACTCTTTTTTAATGCCGTTGTTTAATTGGTTTCATTCCGATTAAATATATTGCCGATTTTTGTTTGCACAGGGACATCATTTTATTTTTACAAACATGTTTAATATTAACCTGGCTATATCTTTAGAGAACCGGAAACACCGTTCGCTACCCCTTCCACGACTGGAGTTCGATGATACTGGCGTAAAACACAAACAAATCACTTTACTAGATATAGGAGGAAGAAAAGTACTTCATCCATTTACGTAAACTAGGAAATATCGCGATTTTGAGTTCGTTAATTTTCATTAGGTTTTTATTTAATCAAAATGCAGTACTGTATTAAGAATAAGTGTTTTTACTCACGAACTGAGTTATCCATGCGAACGTGTTCATTATGCAGTGTATATTATACTGTCTACACCACATTAGCGTACACTATAGAGAATGAAGTTAAATTGAAAAATAATCTGAATATGGATATTTAAACACATTTTTGAAAATGGTAGCCGTTCATTCCGATAGCCTACAGGCTTCAGTTCTTTTGTGCATATTACAGCACTATAGACTATTGCATCTAATTCCAATTACCAGTTTCGTCCTTCGTACTAGTAACTCATGTTGAAATAATTCTGTACCTACTCTATAAAAGAGTACCATACATACTGTAAATTCAATATTCACTTCTGCCCGACCCGCACAGATAAAATTACTGAGACATGCTATCTGCTGTCCGTCCAAGTGGTTATGCCGCAGGATCGTAAAAAAGGGGGGAAATCACATGACAGTTAATTACTTAACGAGACCCTTTTATTTAAGTTATTTTAAACAGTTGTATAATATTACGTAAACGTCTAATTCCTAACAGAAATTAATGTTCTCAGAAAAGAGCTAAGACAGCCCAGCTTTTACAGAGGGGCGTGCAGAAGCAAGTGCGGGAAATCGGGATGGGATGTAGGCAAACGGACAGTACCTGTGCGAAAAAATGATTCAATATTGAAAGCTCTTTCGTCACTGGAAAACGCGAACATATTTCTGGAACGTACTATACTCACTAACTCAGTGGTGTTTACTATATGGGGCCTTGATTCTGTCTGGAGGACAGTTGGAACTTCATTAGTAGAAGGAGTGGGAGTGACGTACATTCAAAAACTCGGGTACAATAAAAATTGAAGTAAAAATAAAATGATGTCCCTGTACATGTTCTACGTGTCCTGCGCCGTGGCGTCGTGGTCTAAGGCAACCTGCCTAGGACTCGCGTTACGGAATAGGGAAGAAATTTTCTCATGAAACTTCGGCCAGTGTATGAGACCGGTGCCCACCCAGCATCGTGATGCACTTGGGGAGCTACGATAGGTAGCGAAATCCGGTTGCGAATGCCAGCTATAACGGCTGGGGGGATCATCGTGCTAACCACGCGATACCTTATTCTGGTTGGATAATCGTCCACCTCTGTTTCGGCATGTGGGCGTGAGGCCAGCAGCCGGCTGGTCGGTCTACGCCCTCCACGGGCTGTAGCGCCACGGATTATTATGATATTATTACATGCTCTACGTATATGATAAAATAAATTTTGTAGTACCATTATACTGCAAAATGTTGTCAGTAAGCTGTCATTTGACTTTCCTCACAAACTCAGAAGTAAGGTATCCTCTTAGGACTTACGAATATTGTTTCAATAGCCGCTTTAACGTGTTAAAATAAAAGCTAAGTTGGAAATTACGTAGTTGATTAGTTTCAGCTTTGTGTCATCCACCATCAGAACTAGTTTAGTCTAGGATTAATTCTGATGATGGCTGACACAAAGCTGAAACTAGTTCAACTAGGTAATTTACAACTTACTCTTTAACTCATGAAAGTGGTTACTATAACTGATATGATGTGTTAAAAATGTGTAATGAAGATATACAGCAGAACTGTGTCAAATAGTCATTTTATGTTTTTTGTTTTAACAAGTTTAATTAATTAACTTCAGTTTAATTTGATTGTTGAAAATTTCAGATCCAAGTATTTCAGGAGTACAAACACGAAATTGTGTATTATAATTAAATTGAAGTAAATATGAAGTTTCTTTCCAAATTGTTATAAAGCATTGCTTCATTCATTGTTTCTCTGAAATAAAACTTCTCGCCTTAGGTTTTTTATTACGTGTACCGATATCGTACAATCAAGATTTTTAAATAACTTAGTTTTAGGTTACATCCTTTCAATTTTGCACTCTTTATCGAAAATTTGCTTCTTTTTTTCATAGCCAATGATTAAAAAAATGGAACTCATAATAATGCTAGTGGCATTTGAACCACACGCATTTTTAATCTATGAAGAGAATGTCTAGAATTGTCCGTTAGATAAAGCCATTGAATCCCATGCTTCTATTATAGAAGCAAATATAAACATGGGAAAAAAAAGGAAAAAAAAAGGGTTCCATTGAAAAACGAAATATAAAGATGGGTAATTACAACTCTGCGGCTAGGCCACGGCTGTGGAAAGAAAGGAATGGCGGGCCTATGTGCTGACCCATTGGCGTCCTACAGTGAGCCCGCCATGCATTTTCAATGGACAGTTTAATTATCAGTCGCCATTGGCTCGCATAGCGTCGCTGCTGAGTCTGTAAATCTGCAAGTTCAATTGTTTCGCGACGTATAAAACCCCCAATTATTGCCCTGACTGTTGTTATAGGGAACACAACTTCCAGTGGCGATTGTGTGGGTCTACTCCAAAGGATGCACAGAAATAAAATAAGAGGAAATACATATACAATCCGACACTACGATTTTATGCAGATACACCATTAATTTCCATTCAAATAAAGTATTGATGTACATTATGAACAAAAATAATCAGGGATCACGACGCGGAGAGTTATTCGTCCCATTAACATACTCGTATATTGTGTTCTGTACTAAGCTCGGTGTCCTGCGTGGTTTAGGGCGTCATGTTTAAGACTAACATTACGGAATGAGCGCTGATTCAGTCTTCATGAGGAAAGAAATGTTTTGATGAAATTTCGAGCAGTGTATTGAATCGGTGCGCACACAGCATCGTGATCAATTTGGAGAACTACTTGAGTAGTTAAAACCGGTTTCGTAAGACAGTTGTAACAGCTGGGAGAATCAGAGTGCCAACCACACGTTACCCTCGTACTAGTTGGATGATCGTTTACCTCTGCTGCGTTGTGCGGACCTGAGGCTTGCAATCGGATGGTCGGCCTTGGCTCTCCATGGATTGTCGCACTACTGACTAATTAATTACATCAGTAAAATATTATTGAACATGAGTATCTCTGTGATCTAAAACTAGAATGTTCTTTCCCAATACAGCACACTTGGTTAAAATGAAACTGGCCGGCGTCTGAGAGACTAAGTTCGAATCGGGTATTTCCGTGAGCGCTCGGGACAGCCAGGCTTTGTTCATAAGATTCCGTATATTCTTCTAATAGTTATAATGGGGAACATAACTATTAATCACTCAAATCTTCCGAGAAAATAATTCATGTACGAGATTTAAAACAGATCGTTCAGAATGTTTAAACAGTGAACATTGTAACACAAACACTATTTACTGTGTAACAGGCTCTCAAGTGGAGTACGACCATTGCTCGTTACAATGCAATTCTGACTGCAGTAAAACTCATAGCGTAGTTGGTAAAGCGTTAGCTAAGACTTGTGAGATTGCAAGTTCAAATCTTCGTGGAGTTACTAAACTTTTTTTTTGTTGCCTTTTAAATACATCAGTGAAAATATGACAGGTTTTCGTCGTTTTTTTATCCCTAGAATAATTTTCGATTTATTATTTTTTTTCGTGTTAATAGAAACTTTTGACGCTAGATGGAAGTAACACTAAGACGACAATTTATTAGGGGCTTTCATATTAAAATGCTGTGACACTCATCAAGATTATCTTTGTACTAATATTTCTCGAACTAACTACGAGTATTAATCATTGTACCTGATATTAAACATTCTATCTTCATATCTTGTGAACTATAGGTATTAAACTTTCCCTTTTTGTGTACTGCATAGGTATTAAACATTCTATCTTTATTTTGTAAACTATACTGTAGGTATTACGAGTGCCATAATAAGATTATCCACGACTTGGATAAAACACTTTAAGGCATCTTAACATTACAAATTGCAGGAAATAAATTATGATAGAAATTCAATTCGGGATCCATAGCTGACAAATTGTTTTCATATGTTCGTATCGATTAGTTGCGCCTGGCATTAACATTGAGTAAAGAGGAATGGATGACCTTGCATGTTACAATATTCCTTTATTTTGTTAAAATAGTTTCTCTGAACCACAGAACTGTTTTATGTGATATTACAAAAATGATACAAAATTGTTAATTGGAAATAAATGATACGTTACCTTCTGTCCTGTGTTTCATTTCTTGTTACGTCACTCGTAGAAGCGATAATCAAGACACAAGCGTTCCGGTATTACGTCACAGCAAATACGTCATTGCTTTTATCGGCACGCGTGCTATAATAAGCCAATTGCGAACTATTTTCGATGTATTAACAATCTGTTTATAATGTTAGAATGGCACATAGGTAATTTTCAGAACATTGGTTTTATGTCTAATTCCTCTATCAGTTATTCAATATTTCAGCTGCAGTTCTTAAAATTATTATAGTATTTAAGAGATGAAATCATACATTTATAGTACCTGTTCTCAGTCAAAGGAATGCCACTTAATTAGTATGTTATCGCAGTTACACGAAAGGACGTCGGTAAAGCTCCACTATAACAGACACTGTGACGAAACGCTGCAGACCTTGACATCCCTGTCTACTGATTGACTGACTGACGTACTTCATCTCGTTTGCTGCGGTTCGAATCCACGAGCCATCAAATTGTAGCAGCTGCTGACAATTTCAATGGTTTCTAGCGACATGACAGCAATTGTGTTAACCATTCGCTAATATCGTTATGAACCATAACGCACCCATTTATGATGTTACCAGCACGTAATATCATCATTGGCACTGTCTCTCAAACCCGAGAGGCAATTCCGCCGGAAGGGCTTTTGAATCTGTCTCCACGGGTTAAGATAATATCATGGTCATTTACAGTAGAACACCCTTAGCTTTAATAAAGGTAATTTATTTCTTACCACCAAGGGACCCACTAGTTAACTAAGTAGTGGTGTGAGAGAGATCCTTGACTTTCCGTGTCTGAAATGTTAATGTACCGGAGTGTGCTGGTCTGACTAAAGTTTTCTCACCTTTGTTCAAATTATTAAATGGGTGATTGTTGAAGGAATGGTTTAACTTTACAAGAATAATCAACGGAAAGAGGATGCGAAATAAATTATTACTAGTAGACAAGTGTGGAAAATTGAGTGAGTGTGAAATTAAAGACCAACTTCTAAAATCTTATTTTTGCAACAATAAATTCCTTCCATCGCTGCAGATAATGAGAGCAGGACATCAGTTCTTTGTGGAGACAGCACCACTTCATAATTTCTGCACTTTTTATATGCAACCCAGAATTTAAATTCCTTTAATATTGTCTCGAAACTAAAATTGTTTTTATTGATACTTTTTTAAATAATAGAAATCCGAGAATAGAAATACTCATAATAATATTATAAACAAATTGATTGGGAAGATAGAAATTATTCTACTTATGATAACGGTTGCTTGTGTCTCACCTGCCATAGTGACTGAATTCTAATAAAATGTTTCATGGTTAAATGACTATAAATCCAAAAGAAAAATCAATGGTAAATTGAAGAAACAACTCAGCTTATACAGATGAATCATTTGTGCATTTGCAGACATTTATTAATATTACATCTGTTTTATTCAGACAATTCCATTAAAGTATTTTATTTACACTTTTATTGAAACAGACTAAGATTGAAATTATTTCATATATTACATACAAATCAAGCTACTGCTGTCGAAGTTACACTGATCGAGTAAAGTATCATAGTTATTGCTATTAAAAAGAATTACTTAATAATAATAATAATAATAATAATAAATGCCTACTAATCATAAACATAATCAAATATCATAGACAAGTCATATGACTTCTGCGAAGGTTACACAATTCTAATATAGTTCTCTGTTCATCATTATTATTATTATTATTATTATTATTATTATTATTATTATTATTATTATTATTATTATTATTAAATGAATTTGAGGGAGTTGAGATATGATTGTTGAGACTGGATAAATCTTGCTAAGGATAGGGACCGATGGCGGGCTTATGTGAAGGTGGCAATGAATCTCCGGGTTCCTAAAACAGCTTACAGCAGTAAAATTTTGAAAAATATTCAACAAATTTTTTACCCCATTACTGCATCTTGTACAATAATGAAAATTAGTATGTGTAAAACACTGTCTTTCTGCTACGTTAAAAAAAATAGATATTCTTTGTGGGTATGTATGCATGTCATTTCTACAATATGATGCAAGGTCACTTCTCTATCTTTGATAGATTGTCTGATACAAAATAAATTCATTTAGAAATAGTCAGATATCAGTATTTTCTTGTAACACAAAATAAAAAAATAATTATTAAGGAATGTTGGAGAAAGAGCATGATATTGTAAACATGAGTTTCAGAAATAAAATAAAAGAGAGAGAAAACGAAAAACTTAACAAGTTATTGAGTTATGACTGAGAGAAACGCTTCATCACTGCACAGTAAACTGCCACCATTTTGAATTAAAAAAAAATATAAATATTTTTTTCTTCAATGGTAAAAATATTTTCTCATATAGGCCTAGCAGAAGGACAGTTTTTACACTTCCCAATTTTCATTATTATACAATATACAGTCAAGTAAAGAGATAGGTTTGAAAGTAAATCCCGAAAAGACAAAGTATATGATTATGTCTCGTGACCAGAATATTGTACGAAATGGAAATATGAAAATTGGAAATTTGTCCTTTGAAGAGATGGAAAAATTCAAATACCTGGGAGCAACAGTAACAAATATAAATGATAACCGGGAGGAAATTAAACACAGAATAAATATGGGAAATACCTTTTATTATTAGGTTGAGAAGCTTTTATCATCCAATTTGCTGTCAAAAAGTCTGAAAGTTAGAATTTATAAAACAGTTATATTACCGGTTGTTCTTTATGGTTGTGAAACTTGGACTCTCACTTTGAGAGAGGAACATAAGTTAAGGGTGTTTGAGAATAAGGTGCTTAGGAAAATATTTGGGGCTAAGAGGGATGAAGTTATAGGAGAATGGAGAAAGTTACACAACACAGAACTGCACGCATTGTATTTTTCACCTGACATAATTAGAAACATTAAATCCAGACGTTTGAGATGGGCAGGGCATGTAGCACGTATAGGAGAATCCAGAAATGCATATAGAGCGTTATTTGGGAGGCCGGAGGGAAGAAGACCTTTGGGGAGGCCGAGACGTAGATGTGAAAATAATATTAAAATGGATTTCAGGGAGGTGGGATATGATGATAGAGAGTGGATTACTCTTGCACAGGATAGGGACCAATGGCGGGCTTATGTGATGGCGGAAATGAACCTCCGGGTTCCTTAAAAGCCAGTAAGTAAGTAAGTAAGTACAAGATACAGTAATGGATGAAAGAAATGATGAATATTTTAAAAAATTTTACTGCTGTAAGCTGTGTCTAACCTCTTAAGAACCATAAGTATATAAGTATTATTATCATTAATATTATTGTTATTATTATTATTATTATTATTATTATTATTAGTGTAACAAATAATACTCTGAACTGCGACTGAACACGCGCATTGCGGAACTGAAATTGGTTAAATATTATTAAAGCCACTGCTTTATTATAGGTATTATTATTTTAGTTTATTTGTGAGTTATTATCTATTTATGTGATATAAATATCTGTTATCGCTTAAACAAATAAGTAAATAAATAAACTAATAAAATAATTATTGGTAATAAAATTGCATGATTCGAAAAATAATAAATGATAAATAGGCTAATACTAGACTCTAATGTTAACTATATTGAAGATACGATTGCAGATGTACGTAAGAGAAGTTACATTACTTCTGGTAAAGTTGCATATCACTAATACTGTGTTTATAGTACATTTATTAAAACAGCATTATTATATAAATAATAGTAATATTATTATTATTATTATTATTATTATTAGCAGTAATGAATATTATACTGAAGAAACGACTTCAGATAACATAGATGGGTTACTATTAAATAGAAAGATATGTTTTCATATTTATTGACATCGTTACCTTATCTTATGAAGTGGCTTTGTATATACTTGACATTTACCTGAAGTCCACACCTGTGGAGTAACGGTTAGCGCGACTAGCCGCGAAACCAGGTTCGGTTCCCTGTCAGGGCAAGTTACCTGGTTGAGGTATTTTCCGCAGTTTTCCCTCAACTCAATATGAGCAAATGCTGGGTAACTTTCGGTGTTGGACCCCGGACTCATTTCACCGGCATTATCATCTTCATCTTATTCAGACGCTGAATAACCTAAGCTGTTGAATAATTTCAAGGGAAAAATTGTTCCGGGGTCGGGTATCGATCCCGGGACCTCTGGTTGAACGTACCAGCGCTCTACCAACTGAGCTACCCGGGAACTCCACCCCACACCGTCTCAACCTTTCCCTTTATATCCACACAACTCGCGTGG
Source organism: Periplaneta americana (assembly GCF_040183065.1). Classification (NCBI taxonomy): domain Eukaryota; kingdom Metazoa; phylum Arthropoda; class Insecta; order Blattodea; family Blattidae; genus Periplaneta; species Periplaneta americana. Next base: position 44,455,456 of record NC_091133.1, read on the forward strand.
CCTGACGAAACGCCAGAGACCCACATCGAGTGCACACGGTGTCGGGTGGAGTTCCCGGGTAGCTCAGTTGGTAGAGCGCTGGTACGTTCAACCAGAGGTCCCGGGATCGATACCCGGCCCCGGAACAATTTTTCCCTTGAAATTATTCAAATCTGCATCACAGGGAGCTTTACCTTAATGACTAGATTTGCATAACCTAAGCTGTTGATAAAGCGTCGTAAAATAATATACTAAAAAAAAAGACATTTACTTTAAGAATAATGAACACAGTATTATGAAAGACAATAGTAAAAATGAATAATCTTTTTAATAAAAGACAATTACTTATGTTCCCTAGGTTAAAGTTATAGGCTGTCGTTCTTTGTACTGACAAGGCAAAAGTCCAAGAATATAACAAATATTCTTGTGAATAAACGGCAATTTCATTGACCTTTATAATGAATATAATTTATTTGTATCCTTCCTGTTAAACTTACACAACGCTAAGATGAAGAGCAATTTTCGATTCAGTTAGAACCTTAACTGATTCCAGATTTCATTCAGAAAAAAAAAAATACAAAGAAAATTGTCATCATGGGAACTCTATCTTTATTTTCGTAATCATTTCTCAGAGAAATCAGAGAAATCTTTATATAGTACTTACATATTTCAAAGTTTGGGACGTACGACCCCTTACAAGACTCAGGGCGCTTGTAGATTTTTCGGTCTTCCACGGCCTCTTTTGTCATTGTGTTTATATTAAGAGGCACTCGCAGATAAAAACGAAGCATCTATTGTTCATTCATTTTCTATGTTCTATGTAAGTGTAATATCTTTATCGATTTAAACTCATATTTCGTCATTCGAAATGAAGTTTTTCAGATCGTTGGTTATAAGAAATGAGTTTATAAATCAACAAATTGATGAATTACGAAATTGGAAACTACGTTTTCTCTTTTTCAGTTAATTTAAGCAATGGTTCAATGTCACTATTTCCGTGTATATTACTAATGCGGCGTAGAGCCAGTGGGATGATGATGATGATGATTTGCAATTAATTTTATATTTCAGTTGTGTCTAGTAATGTCATAAAATAATGTTATAAATTTCAATCAAAAACACAACTATCTGCAAATGTTTATTTGCTACATGAATATAAGGTATATAAACGTTTTCGCCTTGTGGGGCATCATCAGATATATTAAAATTATGTGATCTGAACTTAGATTAAATTAGATTTATAAAAGCAAATACGAACAGTGTGTAATATATGATGATAAAATTTCATGAGTTATATGTATACTAATTGTAACAAGAAATAAGATAAAATGATGACTTTCAATGTAGTGTAAATTCAAATATGATTAAAATTGGAATTGTGTGTACATATAACTCATGTTACATTATAATACATATTTATCAAATAATGTTATGCAAATTATGATCATGTTAAAATGAATAAATGGATAAAATCTTGGGTTAAATTATTCAATGTTTAGAAAATGACACGTCTTGGAGAACTGTGTATCATACCGAAGTTTGCAGTAATCGATGTTGTAGGTTGATTGTGATGTGCGTATAAATTATCATTCATATAAAGTACTTTGCTTGATTGTAATCTAAATGTTGTCTAGTTTCGATGCAAATAGTGGTTATCCTTGATCCTTTAGATCTAAATAATCTATCTTTTATAATGTTTATAGCACATTTATTAAAACAGCATTATTATATAAATAATAGTAATATTATTATTGCTATGATGATGATGATGATGATGATGATGATGATGATGATTCGTTCTAAGATTTTATTTCACGGGATACTAGAAGGTAGTGAATTCTACTTATTATATATTAAAATGTTCCATAAGTTCAGAAGATCAACAAGACATACTTGTAGCTTGCGTCGAAATGCCAGTTTCTCGTTCTACCTTTTTATGTCTCTGCTGTCCCATTATCTCTGCCGTACGTTGTGTCTTTGATGTGACGTAATGAGCTCCGCTGTGGTACAGGAACGAGACCTCTTAGTTGGCCTGTTCGCCGCGCCGCTGCTAGGAGTGTCCAAGGAGAAATGTTTTCTCAGCTTGTTTCGAAGGTAATCTGTTGTTTTACTTGATTACATAACTTCATTAATTTTATTTAAGACGGCGTGTAGTGAGAACCATAGGACTATTGTTCATTAATCGTATGTCATCAAACCCTGCATTGACTTTCATAAAATAGTATACATTTGACTCCGAGTAAATGAAAATAAATCATGCGACTTTTTTATTTATAGGGGCTAAAGTTGATTGATAAATATTTAGTATGTGAAATATAATGGAAAAAATGACCATATAAGTACCCTCTTTTCTCACGAACGATCAGATATTCAGAATTTCAATTTTTGTAGGCTAAGTAATTTAATAATTAATAATTTTATCAATTATTGATAAAATTTAATATGTAAATAAATATTTGCATTATGTTAATTAAAGTGTAACCATATATTATGTAATACAGTACTTGTATGCGTGCAAGACTTTTGAATTGGTAGTTTAAACATTTCTAAGAAAACTAAACACATGTTTCGAAAAATATTACTTGGAAATGTAATTGTGACTAGTTGCAGGAAATGGGACCTAAAGTCGGATTTTTATTATTTTTTTGTTTTTTTTTTTTTGTGGTTTCAAAAAGAGGGTGAAATACTGAGCAATTTTAAAAGAATTCATGGCTCTAGTTGCTATAGTTTTTAATATATTACTTACTGAATACCAATATTACATTATGTATTTTTTGAGACAAATGCAAATTAAAGTTTTTATTTGTTTTCTTAGCAACTATAAGAAAGATTTAGGTATTTAAGAAGCACTGTGTAAAACTACGTCCTAGTTTAGCATGTAAAGAAAGCCTACAGGTAGCGCAAGATGTCAAAACATAGAAATGCAGTTTTTGCACCGCAAATTCGTTATTTTGTTCTCCTGTAAAATTTTCTTTCGCGACGTTAGGTCCCTTTTCGCGCAACGGGTCACAATTTAAAATACTCCACTTGACATTTAAATGGACATGCGATTGGGTAAACCAGAGAGTAGGTACTACCACAGTCTAGTATATACAGTCACGAAGCTCAATACGTAGTAAATATGTAAACATTAGATAGTTTCTCACCACTAGGATCGCTAATATCGCCTGATTACAGACAATGCGAAATAGTACCGGCACAGTCTATTGTTTTTAGAACCCTCAAAACTCAAGCTTCGTGACTGTATATACTAGGCTGTGGTACTACCCTTCGTACCGCGCTTGTACAGCTTCAACTGTTTATTCAGTCTCATCAATATAACCTATCGTGACATGACAGTTTCACGATAGTAGGCCTATAGCTACACTGTAACGTTATGTTTTGTTATCTTACGTTAGGTTAGCTTGGTGTAGCTAGGGTGAACTGACGTCCTCTTTTGTCCGAACATGTCCTCCTTTTTAGGTCTTTGTCCGAGCGGATTTTTTAAAATTCAAATGTCCTCCTTTTCGTAACTCGTATTCCTGATATTTTGAAGTTATCCGATTTGACGCCTTTTTCAAGTAATTTGCCTGTAGATGGCAGCAACATCGACGGAATATACTCTTTCTCTTTAATAATAATTATAGTTTCCCTGATTTTCATATGTACTTTAGCTCACTGTGGAATCATTATTATTAAGTTTTGTCATAATTATTTTGTAATAAAGTAGATATTAACATACTTTTGAGTATGATATAAACTTAAATCTGCACTGTAAATATTTTGTAATAATATAGAAATTTACGTAAATTAAAGTATAATACAGGCCTAAACCTAAATCTAAGAAGCCGCTGGCGTAGTTCAGTCGGCTAAAGCTCTGATATGGAGCTGCGCTCGGGCGCATGTTCGATCCCCGCTTGGGTTGATTTCCTGGTTCGGTTTTCTCCGATGTTTTCTCCAACTGTAAGGCAAATGTCAGGTATTCTATGGCAAATCTTCGGCTTAATTTCGCCTAATATCTCGCTATCACCAATCCCATATACGCTAAATAATCTATTAGTTGATACAGCGTCGTTAAATAACCAAGTAAAATAATAAATAAATCTAAGTACATAATATTTTCTGTCCTCTTTTTTCGGACAATGTCCTCCTTTTTGAAGCTTTGTGTCCGCTTTTTTTTATTGATGTGAATCTGGTCACCCCAGGTCAGTAGTGTCAGAGTTGTAAGCTCCAAAACCGGTTGTGGAGCTAGAGAGTGCAGTCGGAGCGTGAACTTGCTTATGTCTGTGGAAACACCAGAGCACGCAATGAGTCATAGGGGAGCGCTCTGCTCCGTTTAGTCTCTGACAACGCTGCCCTAGGTGTAGCCGTTTGGTTTCTTATGTCTTGCAAATACCAATCAGTGACAGGTTAAGTTAAGCTTTTTTGGTATGCCTTCCACATATTGCACATACGTTGTTTCAGAATGTGCCCTTTCTAGCTGTCCGCCTTCCTTTGGTAACGCTATTGTAAAGATTTTCTCAAGGATTAGGTTAGTTTTAGCTTAACTTAGAAGATGTCAAGGCTCTCTATCCCGGTGATCTGCGAAAAGATTAGGATGATAGCGATTGAGTTCGGGGATTTTAAAGCGCTGGGAATGGCTGATAATATTTTTTTATGCTCGACAATGCCGAAATGTAGTAATTATACACCTGGTAGCAGACCTTTAATGCATGTCATTAAAATACACCTACTCATTAAAGGTCAGGTCTTTCAGCCGATGACGACTCAGGTTACAACTGTTCAGCCAATGACAGGTCAGCTTTCTACCGTTATAAAACCGAAAGTATCGATTATTCTCGGATATGCAATCGAAAGAGAATTAGCGAAAAGTCACGGAGGCTGGAAATCCAATACTGTCGCAGAAGGTTATGTTCTGTTACTATTATAATTAGCGTTAATCGTAAATAATATTCAAATAAATTCAATTTGTCATTTCGTTTTTCAATGTCTAATTTAATTTGAATGTTATCTCTGTAGGTTCTTATGGCCTCGCAAGGTCAATGTGAACATCTGTTCCTCGGAAAAAATCAATACTTTCGCGTCTGCGCACATCTCACAACATACGGGACATTGGTCAAGGTCAGATACAAAGAAAATTAATAATATCAAGTTAGAAATATGGTCGCGCATAAAAAGTCGTATGAAACTCGCCTATAATGGTAATTAAGAAGCTCGTATGAAAATTATGAAACTCGCTTGCGCTCGTTTCATAAATATCCATACTCGCTTCTTAATTACCTTCATTATAGGCTCGTTGCATAATGTACTATAGTGACATTGTCGGTACTGGTATATGATAGGTACTACCTACTGTATAACATCAGATATAAGAACGAAGTATTATAACGAAAACCGTTTGTATAATTTTTATTATTTGTTATGTTTTACTATTTTTAGTGTTTATTCGATTAATACAAATTAATGCTATTTTATATAACATTGCATCCTATCTTTTATATTCTTAGTTTTCTTTTTTCCACTAGAAACCATCACGTATTCGCATCCATTACGAAATACCTCTAATTACAAACGCAATTTACAGCATTTCCCAACAATTTTTCTACCTCCAAATACATAGACTCTACTTGTAGAATCCTTGCCTTTTCAATTCCATTTCCACAAATGAAGTCCGTTATGAATTAAAAGATTGTCAATTCCAAAATCACCAGAATTACATGTGTGCTAGTTTCGCCACGTTATCTATTAAAAGTGCAATAAATGTATAACCGAAAAATTCTCGTAATAATGAAAAGTTGTATATAATTTCGATCATATATTATGGTATTTCATTTCACAAAGTTCAAAAGTTTAACGGCTACTTGTATGAAACATGGCTTCAACATTCGCTCAAAACTATAAAACAAATTCATTTCTCAGTACTCTGTTTCAGATAACATAAGCACGATGAAATTTAAACTTAGGAAATATAAGAAATTAACTAGAATTATACAATTGATTGGTAAATATTAGTCTTATTGACTTGGGAATATTGAGTGTAAACTTTTTCAATTGTGATTGCTTATTTTATCATATAGGCTATTGTTTGTGTAATATGTTCAATTTTATTGCGTAGGCTATATTTATGGGTTATTTTGTGTTCTTCTTTCTGCTTATCTACAGTGCGGTTTTGAACCCGCGAACACGAGCGTTGTTCATACGGGGATAAATTAATTTAATTTATATATATATATATATATATATATATATATATATATATATATATGTTTTTTTATGTTTCGCATGTTCATTTCTGTTTGATGTTTATAACGGTTTTTTAATGTATTTTTGTTTCTATTTTTGTAGTTTCCTGTTTGTAATAATAAATTCTGCATAATAATAATAATAATAATAATAATAATAATAATAATAATAATAATAATAATCTACAGAAAGTGGTTAATATTTTAAGGCTAAACCCGAAAATGTGATTTGTTCACTCTACTTCGTTCCTTCATTTGGATAAACTTCCATAGCTGGCATAGTCGATAAACCTACAGGCCGATTATTTAGTCCTGACAGCTCAGCGACGCGAAAGAGGGGAAGTAATAGGAGGAGTGAGGAGAGTTCCGGAGTAGAGATAAAGGCGAGCTATCGGTAAAGGAATGCAGTACAGCTTAATTGTACTGGAAACATACCGCTCTACCGCACTCATGACATGCGATCGCTCCGAAGGCAAGCGAGTGAATAACCCAAACACCCCTTGGCACAACTAAATGGACTCGCCTGACCCAGGCGCAGATCGCCGGCTACTGTCAGGACTAAATAATCGCATTGTACGTATAGTTACTGTCTGCTGCAGTTGTTTCTGCATTTTCTTAAACAGTGTTCATATGTTATAGTATAATGTAGGGATAAACATACTTTTGTTTCGTAATTTCCTTAAATCTTAGCCCTTCGCCATGATTTCTATTTTATTGTTATTATTGTCTCTCAGATCGTGTTGTATGCAGTCATTACGGTGCAGTTTCAATGCCATGTGGAGGATTAAGTTCAGGGTCTCCTCGTTACACATAGTAGATGTTGCGATATTTATGCTCTGACAAACTGTATATTATGTAAGTAGCGTTTAATATGTAAGAGTAGTTTATCTTTGGTGTATAATCCTACATTTTTTGCTCGCTATAGGACGTGAAACTTGTTCCTGGTTAACATTAGAATGTGTAGATAAAAGTTCTATTTCCTATAGTTCACATCGATTTTACGATGACATAAAAGGTGTGTCAAAAGTTAGTCAGCATTTTCAACTGTAAATGGAGTAGTAACTATATTCAAACAGTATTTCATTCATTTGGAACGTTAAAACTGAAATTGATACTGTGCGTCTTGTAAAATACATCTAAGTTAATATAATGAACTAAAGAGTTTTGAATGTTATGTTATGTTTTATTTAACGACGCTCGCAACTGCAGAGGTTATATCAGCGTCGCCGGATGTGCCGGAATTTTGTCCCGCAGGAGTTCTTTTACATGCCAGTAAATCTACTGACATAAGCCTGTCGCATTTAAGCACACTTAAATGCCATCGACCTGGCCCGGGATCGAACCCGCAACCTTGGGCATAGAAGGCCAGCTCTATACCAACTCGCCAACCAGGTCGACAAGAGTTTTGATATTCTTCAATAAACCGCAGTACTAATGTACTATGTTTGTAATGCAAACAACAGTATTTACTTCATCACTATTTCGATATATTAGGCTATAAATAGAGCTGAAAAAAGTATTGGTTATAGGCTATGCTGCATAATATGTAGAGCTCTTTGTTTACAAAATAGGTGCACGCTCGACTTGTTGTGATAGCGTCTGTTTGTACAGTCCGCTCCGTATGAATGAACTTATAATAGAATTTACATTTACAGCATTACTTGTGTTTCAAATTAATTAACTCGGGATAAACATTATAATTATTTACAAAATCATTCTTATCAATGAAGTCAAACAGATTTTGCCAATGTACTGAATTCAGTCCTCTTTATTATCTGTTCTTTGTTGGATTTTTGTTTCGGCATTCTGATACAACCTCACGTCACTCAAGCAGGTCTACTTTTGAGGAGAGTCGAATGTTCACTCCCTCTGCTCCTTACAGACAGTAGAGACACCCTGCAACGGGACGCATTTTGTAAACAATGTACACTATATAGAAATTATTTACTACCCTGATCCAATACTTTTCTTCAGCTCTATTATAATTTATTGTTTATTGAAGTACTTTACAGAGTAATAAACACAACTAGAAATTCGTTGTGCTATGAGAAACAATGTAGGAATACTGGAACGTAAACAGAGTTTCAATGGTGTTTTCAATTCAATATGAATATTTTTCTACAGATATCTCCATTCGAATGTTTACATAAAATAAATACAAACTCTTTCAATTGACATATGTCACGTAATGTTTTCTGCATTAATCTGTAGCTCTTACAAGTACTACACTCTGCTTCTAGCTCAATATTATTATTATTATAGTTTTATACGTAATCTATAAAAAATTGGTGATTTACTCTTATCCTTGTCTTGAGATTAGCATGCTGACAGGTCCGATATCCATGGATTCAAACTCGGTAGAGGGCGATTGAATTTAGAAGACGATAAATAATCTTAGCATGGCTTTTCAGTAGACAAATAAAGCTAGGAGTTCCATATCCTACATTTATGTCTCTTAAAAGAACCCTTCCTAATCCCGATAGAGACGTTTAACGAAAATGTTCTTTTTATATTTCAGGTTTGTTTATTTTAAGCGCTGAGTAATCTCTGTACGGTAATTAAAAGAGTTGTTAAATAAAGTAATATATAATAATAATATTAGGCCTATAACCCTCACATTTTTTCAGTGTTGCGTGAAATACCTTTAAATACATCAGTTTTTAAATGTACGTGACTAAAAATTCTGGTCTATATTAGGGATATAGACGACATTAAATGCGGATCATATGCGGAGGCTAAAAGGAAGGCAGAAAATAGAATGCTGGTTTTGCTGAAAGACCTCCCCAAGGACAGAACATGTATGTATGTATGTATGTATGTATGTATGTATGTATGTATGTATGTATGTAAATGTTAAATTTTATGGTTTATTTAACGACGCTCGCAACTTCAAGGTTATATCAGCGTCGCTGTATGTATGTATGTATGTATGTATGTATGTATGTATGTATGTATGTCAGGGATACACCGGCACGTGCAGGCCATTCATTATCTCCTGAAACAAACTTGGGGAGAAAGAAAGTAAACTGGGAAGTTTTCTTCCCTCGCTACGCTTCCATTTGCAGCTAGCAAGCAGACTAAATTTTTCCTTATGATTCACTTAAAATATCTTGTACATATGTCTATTGTCACTTTAACCCATATTATCCCGGTGATGCGTTTTCGCAACATTTTACTTCTTTGCTATTAAACGTGTGTGAAATATGGTTTTTAGTATTTGTTAAGTTTATGGCACTTATTTTCTATTATACTGATGTTGGTAGACCTGGTTTATTGAAAACATTTGGTAACTGATTCATTGATGGGGCAATACTTGAGAAGAAAAGAAGTGATTATTACTAGTGTTGAAATGTCTGCAGTCTGTCATAAAGGAATGTAATTTTTGTTTATTTTTATAATTTTATTATACCTTTTCTTGCATATATTACAATCTAATGACTCTTAGGATACTTCTTGCAAAAGTAGCTGGACATTGCATGAAACGTTACTTCTGTAATGTATGCGTGAATGTTGGTGTTGCGTTTTTGCAACACCGGGCACATGGAGTATCAAAACTGTCTTTCTGAGATTAGTGAAATAATTATATGTATTTACATATGGAATTCGATTTTTCGCATAAAATAGTTATTCTATCCATGCTTTATATTCAAGGGGCCTGAGTGTACATAAAGTAATGACAATAATGGAAGAGAACGAAAAATTCAGGCAGATTTTATAGGTGTTTTCATATCTCCACCGGAAGAAGTGATATCGATGAAGACAGTGCTGACTAGGACTTCGATGGAAACATAAATAATCTAAATTGTCATCAACTGGGAGCTGAAGGGAAAGTGGTCCTCAGTATATGGAAGAATATATAATAATAGAAAATCAGGCACAGAATGAAGAGATGCCAGAAGGTGCAGAAATACGTGAAATATTAGAGCCTGTCAGGAGATAATGCGACTATTGTAAGAAAATGGAAAAAGAGTGATTTACCAAGTTACTGTTAACTGAAAAGAAAAGTAAATGAGGGACTTGAAAATTGTGAGTCGAATCCCAACATGAAAAGAACTTATTGCCAATTGATATTTTTCAATTATTTTTCCATGAAAATTTTGTACTTGATATTGTAAACCAAAGTGTGGCGTATGCGGTGCAGAAAGGCAGGGATAAATTTAGTTTTTCCCCAAGTGATTTCAGAACATTCCTTGGGATTCTTCTTGTAGAAAATAAAAAAGAAAGTAAAATACATTGTAATATAGTGAAAGCAACTCATTTAGTACAAATGGTTAATATCGAAAAACGTAAGGAAGAATATATCAAAATGGAATGTAATAAAATAATAATAAAAAAGAAAATAAATACGAAAATTAAATAAAATTCACGATAAAAAGGCTATGATAATAAATTCATCGGCTGATAACGAGAACAAAAAGGAGAAAGGAAGGAAAAAGAAATATATAGCCTATATTTATACGAAACTATGGCAGAGAAAAGGGCTTATAACTGAAAGGAATCTAATTCAAAAAGTGCAATTTTAATTTATTTTTGAAACTAGAAAATGTCCGATAGTCTCTGATATGTTGTGGTAGAGAGTTCCGGAGATGAGCTGCAGAGACGGTGAAAGATAAAGAGTAGAAGGATGTTCTGTGTTTAGAAATGGAGAGTGTGATATAGTGTTGTGAGCGAGTATCTATTTCGTGATATGAGGACAAATGTTGACAACGAGAAGCTAGGTAGCTAGGGTTAGAGGCTTGAAGAATGTTGAAGAGTAAAGTGAGAGAGTGAATAGTTCTTCGCTCTTTGAGACGGACCCAGGACTGCATATTTAGTGAAGGTGTGATACGGTCAGATCTACGGACGTTGCAAATAAATCGAACGCATGCATTAACTTGTCATATATTTTAACTTGAAAACATTTGCCTCCTAATACCGTTTCTACGACTCTTAGTATGTCCTCAGATTCTTGTTCATAGAACTCTGTCTTTTGGGAGTATGCTATGGAAATTCCAGGACGTCTGGAAGGAATGCTGAATGAGAGAAAAATTTGTGACAGAAGAAGATATCAGATGTTAGACGACCGTAAGACAAATGAACCAAATGCAGAGATTATGAGGAAAACAGAAAATCGGAAATGTTGGAGAATGCTGGGTTTGTAGTGGAAAACCTACCTTTGGACAGAACACTGTGGATGGATGGGTGAATGAAATAATACATAACATAAATGTATCTTCATGGTTATTACTTCTTTATTTTTATTGCTTCTCAGTAAATTTTGTCATAATTCGTTTCTTATTCGATATCTAAGTGGGTATGTTTTGTCACCATACCGCAAAATATTGGATATCTATTATTATATTAACAATTTAATATTACTACTTTCTGAAATTTGAATAATAAATTAGGTAATATTTTGCGTTATGTAGACACTTTATATTTAGGCGTTGAGTCGCGCATGTGTACTCTGTACAATGTGTTCCTCTGCTTAGCCGTAAGTGTAAGCTGCAGGAATGCTTTGCATTTCTTGCAGCACGCCAATTAAAACGAAGATTGCCAGCGATTGTTTCTACTCGCAATGCAACTATATTTTTTCAAGTTACGTTAATATTGCGTTGTAAGTGTTGCGGAATACACAACAAACACAGCATTAACACTGCCTATCATTGTAACCTAAATGCATTGTTCTAATGTTACTATGGAAACAATTTTCAAAATGTAATGGAGCAATTTTAATTATTCAATATTAACTGCATCTCTTTCGTATGGAAGTGAGTATATTTATCGCTATATTACAATTTAAGTATCAATAACATAAGTAGACTAGTAATTAAGTAAACTTAAATAAAAATTAATATAAAATAAGCTTAGATCTATACCATCCACCGCTAGCAAACACAACCCAGCAAATTACCGATACGTTCTCAAGAAACTTAAATTTGAGAGTTGTATTTCTCTGAAAGCTGTGCTCTGTTGGTATGTACTGTATATAAATGTGAGAAAATAATAATTATTATTATTTTTGTATTACATTATTTTTGTATCTGATAGTTCGTTCTGTCTATGAGCAACATATGCAACAGCAGATTTGTTTTTAGACTTCTCCTTCTCATTTTTTCCACACAAATTGTGCATGTAGATGATATTCATTGCTTCGCGGGATAATCGTTCGGCTACATTTGGTAAGGATGCGTAGGCGAAGGCGGGTTAATGTCTGATTCTTAGTCATCTGCCTCTCTGAATGTGAAATAAATTCTTAAGACCTCGGAATATAAGCACTTCCTTGTAATTTTTATTCGTACGTAGAACTCCGAAATAAGTTTTGCGTGTTCCTGATTAATTTTGTGATTCACCCAATTTTTTTCAAGAAACTTGATCAATTCAGAATTTAAAATTTTTAGTACGGTAGGTATTTAAAAATCTCTTTAATAAAATTCTGTAATGGAAATATGATGAATTTTGTAGCTTACCATATGATTGTATACAAGACGAAATAAAATTCTTATTTTGATTCAACCTGACGTCTTAACATATAATGAATTACTATGTAGGACAAATTATGGTCCACATCTTTATAATTCGAAACTAAAACTTCAGTCTGAATTGGGTACTTGTAGTAATGAAATTTTCAAATGTAAAATTAAGAATTTCATGCTTTATATTATGTATCATATTCATTTTTTCCCTAAGTAATTTGGTCATTTATCTCAAGGTTATATTTGTTAGTATGTCAATATGATTTGCTGCTTATTACACTAATAATATTAATCCATTACTATTCTTAACATCACCTTTTCTTCACGCTGAAATTATGAAATAATCTGTCTCAATCACTACTAGTATCATTGTTATTAACTAGTTTTTATCTTTATGTAGCTTACTTCAAGTATTAAATTCTGGTGCTTAAATGTTGGATTACAAAGTGTACATTTTGTGGTTTTTTAATGTTTTTCTCTATCTGTTTCTCTGAAGAGTTTGATCCTGGTATTATAATTTTGAATTTTATTTTATAAAGAACAGAGAATTTTATATATCCGAATTAGGTAAAAATTTTTTAATACTCTCTTATTAGAATTTTAATTTTCAGTTTGGGAACAACAGAGATATTTTTGTGATTATGTACAAAATTTTGTGAAATTCGCGTGTTATTTTATCAAAACGGAATTGTTGCTGAACACGAGCTTTGTCTTTTTGGGATACTTACATGTAACGTTTTATTATTATAACTATTATTATTATTATTATTATTATTATTATTATTATTATTATTATTATTATTATTATTATTATTATTATTTGTAAGACAATGTTAAAACAGTAAGCTTAAAGAAAACAATAACTACTGATTTTCTCTCTACCCGTGTCTTTTTATCATTTTTATATTCCCGGCTTCTATATTTTGTGTCCTCTTAGAAAAAACATTATTTAGGTAGGGTACATATTACCGACCTTCCTGGTTCTATGTTGAGCCCGGCACATAATCACCTCGAAGACAACACAGAACATCACACAACAAGGGACAAACTCCCAATCACGTTACAGATTAATAAATATCTTCCATTGCCAACGGCGGGAATTAATGCATTGACCGTTTGGATGAGGAGCGTGTAAGCTGTTGATTAATACTAGAAGACAGGCACTAACAAGTAGTAGTGGGACTAGTAGCGTGGGATTGTAATTTTGAGTAATTTTTGTGCGGCTGCTAAGCAAATCAGTAAAGTATGTATCAGAATTTATATTGTTTATGAGTATTTTATTTGCCGATGCCACGTATCTCATTACTCTTACCGTAGTGATGAGATATAGTAATCTAGTGAGTCAATTTACGTAAGTGAAGACAAGGTATGAACACTGTTGGTGGGTTGTTAGCCGAATGAACTTAGTATTCACGCCGGAGGCTCGGATTCAAACCCAGTCGATTCCAAGTAAACATAACACCGGTATTTCCACTTCCTGTCTCATGGCTCCAATTTTTATCTATGTAACACCACGTTATCACGTTTTTTGTAACAGTTTTCGTTGTTAATGATTAGCAATAAACCCTTTCTCCTTCACATTACTGAGTTTTCTTAATTTCATGGACCACTTGAAGCTTATGGCTCATGATTGTTGACCCCTAAAATGTCTTGAATAATTTAGGCTCATGATATTTTATGTCCGTGTAATATTCGAATGAATTATTGAATTAAATATCCTAATAAATTGATAGTGTATAAAATGTAAGTTTTAGTTTCGAATACCGATATAATAATTTCAAAATACATAACTACAAAATTTTTTACGTGCTGTCAAAAAGTCACCAGATTTTTAGATATACTACAAGATTGTCAAAGTCTGCTCTCAAAAAGGTTGAAAGTTAGGATTTACATTTATAATATCTGACGAGAGATCGCCATCATGTGCTGTTAAAAACTCACACAGAGTGGGATATGAATGGAATACTCAATTGATAGATAACTCACGGATGTTACAAGTTTAATTTTTTATCGTTGTTTCAGTTTTAAGCTGGCTTTGTATCCACTGTAATAGACAGACTGCGAAGATGTGAGTTGGAAGATTTTTAGTAACTAGAAATTTGAGATACTTAGAACAAATATGCAAGCGAAATATATACATTCCTTTTGAGTTCTGTGCTTGTATAATTCAGGTAAGCAAAAAATATTTCATCATCCTGAGAAAAATCAGAGAACATAATAAAAAATTTAAGCGTAATTTAAAAATGTGATACATAGTTGTATGTATTTGCATGAACTTCCTGCACCAAAACATGCAAAATTCAAAAATGACTTTAAAATGTTAACTTTCCATCACGGAAACCTGTTTGTAAATGTAAAATATAGCAAAGCCATGAATTTTGATATCTACTATTTTAATAAAATTGGCCAATATATACACAGGTCTATATGAAATTTAATTGGTTATTTTTTCTGAAACAATTGAAAATGAAATTTTTCTAGATTTTCAACCGTATCATTTGTTAATGGGTAGCCGCGAAATAATTCTCACATCTCCTCTTCTTTTTGAAGGACAAACTATTTTTGTCACTATGAATGGAATTATCTTCCATTATTCTTTCCATTCCAGAAAGGAAGATGTTCTCTGTATGATAATGTTAATTAATCATTATTTCTTTTTATATTTATAATAATGTCCGAAACGAGATGCTGTTAAAAACTCACTGTGATTGGTATATGAATGGAATACTCAATTGATAGATAACTCACGGATGTTACAAGTTTAATTTCTTTATCGTTGTTTCAGTGTTACGCTGGCTATGTATGTACTGTAAAAGATAGACTCTGAAGACATGAATTTCAAGAGTTTTTAAAAAGTAAAAATGTGGGTTTCATTTAAAAAATGTGCATTAAAGATGTACCGTACCCTTTTCCGTTGACTTCTTTTTCTGTAAGATCGGAGGTAAGCAAAAGATATTTTGACATTCTTAAAAAAAGGTCAGAGAACATGGTAAAATTAAGCTCAATTAAAATATGTGATAGATAGATATATGTATTTGCAAGACCTTCGTGCACCAAAACATGTAAAATGTTAAAGTGTGCAAAAATAACTTTAAAATATCGATTTTTCCATCTCGAGAACCTGATTGTAATTATAAAATATAGTTAAGCCATAAATATTGATATGCATTATTTTGATAAAATTGGCCAATATATATGTAGGTCATTATAAAATTTTGATTATTATTCTGAAACAATCGAAAATTACGTTTTTCTAGAGTTTCAATCATGTCATCTCTTAATGGGTAGCTGGGAATTAATTCTCAAACCCCTCGTCTTCTTTGAAGGACAAACTATTTTGTCACCATGAATGGACTCTTCTTCCAGTTATTCTTTCTATTCCAGAAAGGAAGATGTTCCCTTAATGTTAATTAAAATATTTTTTTTTATATTTATAATGATATCCGACTTGAGATCGCCATCATATGCTGTTAAAACTCACTCACAGAGAGATATGAATGGGATACTCACTTGATTACTCACGGATATTACAGTTTAATTTCTTTATCGTTCTTTCAGTGTCATGCTGCCTTTGTGCCAGGTATTAAAGATAGACTCTGAAGACAATGATTTAAATTGTTTTAAGAACTACATTTCGTGAACTGTTTAGCAAAAATGCAGACAACACTTTTCCAGTCATGTTGCGATCTGGGTCTGTACTCTTTGAGGTAAGCAGAATATATACCGTCATTCTGATTAAAACCAGAGAACATGATAAAATTATGCGTAGTTTAAAAGTATGATACATCGAAATGGGCATTGGCATGATCTTCGTGAACATGCAAAGTTTTACTATTAAGTAGAGCTGGAATTTCCAATTTTTTCCCTTAACCATTAATTTAAGTATTGAAATTGTGTATCTTTCGTGGAAAACCATGAAACTTGGTAGATTTTTATGGTACTTACCCTGGAACGTCTATTTGAGTCTTTCGTTTCTATTTGATCGCTTGAATGTGATTTCGATATTCATCTCCTCGGCCAATCAGTTCGGTGCAGTTTATATGATAAATTCAATTTTATTTGTAGTGGAATTTATCCTACTAATTTTGTCAGTGGAATTTACAATCGCCCGTTAAGTATATTATGATATGGTAAATAATTGCAGAAAATGTAAGGAGAAACAGTTAAATGGTACGCCATTGCACGTCCCTGGAAGGGAATTTGGTTTGTTAGGAAGAATCTATGTGAACTCCAAGCCTGTTAGTTATTTGTCTCACTCCATTTTTCTTAAGAGAATGTTGAAGGGGAGAATAAAGCGTGTTAGACACGGTAGTGCAGAGTTTCTGCACTCTTTTGTTGATGCGACCGTCTTTTCCTCACTTTACTTTATTGGGGTCCCTCGCGTAATATTTAGAGTAGACCAGTATTTCTCAACCGGGAGACCGCGGTACTCTCAAGATGAAATTTCCATTTTGTAATTTTTTTTAGTTATAAATTTCAATTTTTTCTTTACAAAATCTTTTGTTACTAATTACTATTAATTTCCACATTAGTATCAGTTTAATACTGTTTTAATTATTTAATATATTTTTTTAATTTTATTTTTTCAAAATGCATCTAGTACTCCCACAAAATACAAGTTACAGGTCAAAATGAAATGTACAACATCTTTGAAATGGATTTAATGCAACAGAAAAACCATAATTTGAATTTAGATTATACTCGCATAAGTGAACTGAAACTCAATTAAAAAGTTATTTATTATCCGCATAATATATGATATGAGATCAGTCTCATGGACTAGTAGCCAGAGCTTTTGACTACATTTCACGAGGTCCCTTGTTCGATTCCCGGTTACAACACAGGAATTTTTCCTGAAAGTGGAATATTCCTGTGTTCGTCCATGGTCTGCAAATTAGGTTAGTCTTAGGTTTAAGATCTATCCTCGCATTTAAAAATCATTCTATCATAATATCTTCGGGGCTGCGTAACTCCGCCTTCCAGGCGCCCTAAACTCAGAAGTGGGTTACAAATAAGCCATTAGCAGGAGAGACAAGAAACGTCAAAAGACAACCCGTTGACATTTGTAGAAATATATATGTATGATATGGGTATAGTGTGTGTATGTATATATATATATATATATATATATATGATACTATGCTTATATGATATTTATTCCTCAACGAAACTTTACAATTCAAACTTATTGTGGATCTTTACATTTCTGATTTTCGATCAACCATAACTTTAAAATCTACCCACATACCATCCTTGTTGATTGGTTTATAATAATAATAATAATAATAATAATAATAATAATAATAATTATTATTATTATTATTATTATTATTATAATAATCAACAAGGATGGTAATAATAATAATAATAATTATTATTATTATTGTTATTGTTATTGTTATTGTTATTATTATTATTATTATTATTATTATTATCTTAATAGGCTATGTGATAATACTATAATACAAATTTTACATAATAATAATTTTAATTGTACCCTTTAAATCAAATATATTGTTTTATTATATCATAATTAACAATTCACTATACATGAAGTCCACCGCAGTGCAGTAATGGGTAGCATGTCTAACCGTGAAACTAGAAGGCCGGGTTCAAATTTATTCTGCATGGGACGTGTTACCTGGTTGAGTTTTTCGGGGTTTTCCCTCAACCCATTAAGAGCAAATGCAGGGTACCGGTAAGTTTAGGCACTGGACCGTGAACTCATTTCGTTAGTGTCATCACGTTCATTTCAGACTCTCCATAACCATAGCAATTGAGGAATCCACGGAAAGACAAAGCTAAATCACCTTTTGTTTATTTTTGTTTTTTGCTCCCATCTGATAGCTCAAAAAGTGTCCTATCCTTCATGTAAATAAGATGTCCAAAAACCTGCATTATAACATGGTAATTTAAAAGTAAATGAGATACAAACTAATTATGTCTTACCAGTGTATTAAAGTTAAGAAATACTGTCCTGTAAAATTTACGAAAAATTACTTTAGAATGTTCTTTCCGTGGAACTTTCAATTGATAAAGTGTCTTTACGTAATCAGTCAATCAAAAGACATTACAAGATACTCCACATGTATATTCATGAACAAGGCCCTAATGATCTAATAATAGTAATTCATTTGGATTAGATGCGTTCAAAAGTAGATTTTAACTCCAACCGCTGGAAAAAGATAAAGGGTTATGCAACATTAAAACTGATGTACTACGTACTTCCTTCCACCCCCTCCGCATAATGGAGGGTGAGTCGGCTACTCGAGACAGTGATGGCATTTAGCTTACTGTTGTTAGTAATATCTGTGTCGAAGGCGTGTTCTTCTGGTCCGGTGTCCAAAATAAAGGAAATTTATTTCAGATTGGGAAGAAACCTTTTTTTAGTGACGAGCATGAGGTCAACAGGCAATACCTTATTTGTTCTAAAATTATACGTGGAATGTAGAAAATTAATACAGGGCGACAATAAATTCTGTATATTCAGAATTAGAAGGTAAGCTGTAAATAATTTCTTGCACAACTGCGTATTGATGTAACCGACATAACACCTGATTTTGAACCCACAATTTCTAGTCACAGAAGATGTGTGAAGGAAAGTGAAGACGAAAGCATGACAATGAAAAATAAACAAAATGACAATAAACAGTAAAAGGAAAAAGAATAATTTGAAAATGAAAATGACACTTTGGACCGTTAAAAATTTTCATTTTCAAAAACTATTTAATATTAGCCTATTTACCATATGCTTGTAATTATTATGTTAGGTCCACACCTGTGGAGTAACGGTCAGCGCGTCTGGCCGCGAAATCAGGTGGCCCGGGTTCGATTCCCGGTCGGGGCAAGTTACCTGGTTGAGGTTTTTTCCGGGGACTTCCCTCAACCCAATATGAGCAAAAGCTGGGTAACTTTCGGTGTTGGACCCCGGACTCATTTCACCGCCATTATCACCTTCACCTCATTCAGACGCTAAATAACCTTAGATGTTGATAAAGCGTCGTAAAATAACCTACTTAAAAATTATTATGTTAAAAAGTTTACAACTTAGTGAGCGGTTCATAAACATAATTAATTTGTCTGTTTTGTTTAGGTTAAAAATTTAGGAGTTTATACTGAAGAATAGATTTCGGCTATATTTTTTTATACAGGCATTTAAAATGTTTGAATGTAAAAATGATTGGTTTTTGTTTTTGTAAATAATATTTTAATAGTATCTGTACCATATGCTTTTTGATTTCATTAATGTTTGTAACTTAGTCCATGACACCAAATACGTTTTATTTTCGAACAACCTGTCAACTTTTTTAATATCTTAAAACTAATGCAATGAAATATTTCATAGTAGGCCTATATCTTTGCTCTATTTATGGCCATCTTAGGAACTAGATACGTAAACTCTTATAAGCAAAACACTATAACTCGCCGCTGTTTCGGTTCTTTCTTGAAATCGTCTTCCACCGTACACGCACGTTACATATGTGTTTTGCGGAATGCATTTCTTTGAATCTCTCCAACTTATCATTCTGAGCAGGTCAGATTTAGATGGTTGTATCGTTTTTAAAATCAAATTTCGCACTACCACGTTCTACAATATACATCAACGTCCACGGACACACACTAATTCAAAAGGGTGGAAAAGACTGCAGCTGAATGTAGAAACGAGTAATATTTAAGAAGAAGCAATTTAAATGTCGTCTTTATTTCATGCAAAAGTTTAAAAACTATTATTACTCTATAATGTTATTTTATTTTTTTCCCGGTCCCCTATTAACTGCTATGCAGACACCCTATTTCAGAATCGGTGGGGTAGAGTAGGGCTCAGGAGTCAGTGCCAGGACAATCCCACACAATCTGATGTCACTGGTACGAGCCGATTGCGCACCTTTGAAATTTCCACATGGATATGACCGACGAAATATTCCTGGAGATCTCCCCCTCGGACAGATTTCTTAATTGCCGTAAATCTACGACACCGGGTCCCAGCTTTATTCCCTCTCTAAAAAATATGCCAAGCATTTTATCGCTCTATTACGGATTTGAACCTGCGAATGTTGGTTTCAAAGACAATATTGGGAACCATAATACCACTGATGGCGATAGAACATTAAAATAACCCTACAAACTATTGAACTCTTTTCTCGAGTGTGATGTCGTTTATTTGACTTTAATATTATAATTTACTGGATTTCAGTAATTTTAATTGGCCAAGACAAGATTACGATCACAAACTACAATCTCGTTAGTCAACCATTTGTCTTTTGGAAGTATCCACAAAATTAAAAATATATTTATATAATGTAATTCAGTAGACTAGTTTTTTTTCTCGATAAATTGAAATTACCGTTTTCACAAACGTTTGACCCGCTTCTAGAGTATGAAACCTGTTTCATATATTAATACCGATCAGAATGTATTTTTATACTACCATATCGTAATGTGACAATTACTACCTTATTTCTGAATTGAAGGGCATACATTTCCTGCATTAAAATAAAATAATTTTATTGAAAATGATGGTGGTAAAGAAACAATGCAGCCCTACTTTTCCGCATTGGAATACTTTGCTGCACTATGTTTTATAAAAATATTTTACACAATATTAATGCAATCAGATCACAGCAACTCAAATTTATCCAGCATTTTAACATTCAATAAATAGACAATAATATGAAAGATTTCATTGATTTATATTTTTCTAGGAAATACGCCCACATAAAATTTTCTGTAATCGTAGTTATCCTCTTATTCTTGGACGAAACTATGAAAAACTGATAGGTATGCTCTCTCATATAATTGTCTAGATATTTGAAGGAGCAGTTGGTTACTTACAGTGTACGCTACTTCAGCGATATCGTGTGGAGTTCCGATCATTTACTATTCGTCACATAACTATGCATAATAATTTCCGGTATTTTTCCTAATCTTCAAACAAACTGGAAGCAAAGGCAATTGTTAAATTACATAACGTTTGGCTTAGACTAAATAAAAGTAATCTGGCCATGGGATGGTAACAAACTAACAAAAGCTCGTCTATTTGCGTTTTCTAGCAATGTGGAATTTTAAACCAAATATCATAACATTATTTACTATGTACTTTTATATTTTAATATTATCGTAATATCAGAAACAGTATGAAACCTTCACTTATAAATGCTCAATGCAAAACTCGTATCATACGCAATCCACGGTAAAAATTGGGTTGTAACCAGTGACACTCAGATATGCAATGGGTGCTTTTTTACGTTAATACTGCAATATTCTATCAACTGTTCTGTTGTAACACGCGAATTAGGCCTACAATATGACTTTCTTGTAATTTTAAGGCATCTATACGTTATCCTGTATATTACACTCAAGGGAAAATTAACAGTGCTGAATTAAATAGAGTAGACTAGAATAACTCCAAAATATGTCCTTTGGCGTACTAATTGATGTTATAAGAAGGATATAATCTTAAGCCACAAAGACAGTCTTTCACAAGAGAGCGTATTAAAGATTTAGAGTTCAGTGACTTACCATTAGCTGCGGTAGGATCCTAAATTCTTCAGCGTATATTTCAGTTATTTCTTGAGCATATTTCGAAATATTTTTCCAGTACTTTCCACATATTATACGTAAGAAATGAACTTGCAAAAAAAGTGTATTCGTTAAAAATGTGGCTTTAGACCATCTCAGTCTCACCTCTCCAATTGTCTATAAAATTTCATAGACGCTTCATGCCTATAAGTAAACAATGTTCTTATATCCTCAGGATTCTCGATCTGAATTGAAAGACAGTAAAATTGTTGAAGTTGAGTTGATCCTTTGCTTTCCTGTCTGTACATTCTTTGATGAGGGATTGAAGTCAACAAAGAACTTGGGTTTTGTAACTGAAAAAATTGATAAAATGTGTTCGAGAATAAGTTTATAAACGTTAACCTAAAATAATTAATATTTCAATAGCTGAGTAACGTGGTTGGTGTCAATGTATGTCTGACAACTAGACATAGAAAAAATGTAAGTACCAATATCGTTTAAAATTATACAAAAAAAAAAGAAAAAATAATTGAAACTTTGTTCTGCCTCAAACCACAAAGAAAAATTACATATCTTTGTATTTTATGTAGCCCTCTTACTACTATAGATATGCAGAATCTACGATATTACATTACTAGTAGCACAAGATAGCTCTCTTTTCTATGAGTTTTCTCTTTGGTACATACATATTTTCTATGTGCAGTCTTCAACCCTATTAGTTATACAAAGTGTTAAAATATAAATACGCATTCTGTCAAAACATATTTACTTTCAATTTAATCGCAAGATAAAATTTTAAGCTTTCCGTCTTATATTTGGTCTAAATGTAACCAAAATTTTATAAGTTGTACGTGGTATTTCAATAATTATTATTAGTTACAAGTATATTTTATTATTTTGTTCTTATTTTTAAGTGAAAAGAGCTGTTGTGAAGAAGACTATTCCTATCCTGCTATCATCGAGTTCGCGTAATGGTGAGCTAAGTGGAATGATTTTCATGGTTTAATGAAGAAATGAAACAAAAAGGAAGCTAGTATAATTAGAAGATTATGTGGGGCAGATACAGAGAAACAAAATGCAGAGCAGGGAAAGAATAACGATGTGAAAAAGGAGTAGAAGAATCATTGAAAGTGCAAATGTGAGCCGTGGATGAGAAATAGGAGTAGCAAAAGCAAGCAGATAAATATATGTAAGGGGTATGCACACCGGGGCAGTAGGAGAAGCAAGCGCAGTAGCGAAAGTTATGGTGCAGAAATACCATAATAATCAGAAAGAAAAAAACGTCACATGAACCCAGAGAACTAAAGTCGGAGAAGCAGAAAAGGCGCAATTTTCAGTAAATAGAAGAAGAGAAGGAGGAAGAAAAACAAAAGCATGGTAGCATAATGGACGCAATATTGAGTAAGAGGAAGAACAGGAGGAGGAAGAAGGATAAAACGCGCAGTATTCAGTATGAGGAAGAAGAGAAGGAGGAAGAAACGCAAAAGCGTAGGAGGATAATGGGCGCAATATTCAGTAAGAGCAAGAAGAGGAGGAAGAAAAGCAAAAGCGTCGTAGGATAAAGGGCGCAAAATTCAGTAAGAGCAACAAAAGAAGGAGGAAGGAAAGCAAAAGCGTCGTAGGATAAAGGGCTCAATATTCAGTAAGAGCAAGAAGAAAAAGAGGAAGAAAAGCAAAAGCGTCGTAGGATAAAGGGCGTAATATTCAGTAAGAGCAAGAAGAGAAGGAGGAAGAAAAGCAATCGCGTCTTAGGATAAAGGGTGCAATATTCAGTAAGAGCAGGAAGAGGAGGAAAAAAAGCAAAAGCGTCGTAGGATAAAGGGCGCAATATTCAGTAAGAGCAAGAAGAGAAGGAGGAAGAAAAGCAAACGCGTCGTAGGATAAAGGGCGCAATATTCAGTAAGATAAGAACAGCAGGAGGAAGAACGGCAAACCATCAGAGAATAAAGGGCACAATGATCAGCAAGAGATAGAGCAGGAAAGGGGCGGACAAGAAAAAGCGGCGGAGCATAAAGGGCAATGTTCAGCAAGAGATAGACCAGGAAGGAGGAGGACAAGGAAAAGCGGTGGAGCATATAGGGCAATGCCCTGCAAGAGATAGACCCGAAAGAGGCGGACAAGCATAAGCGGTGGAACTAAAAAGCGACAATTCTTATTAAGTGATAGACCTGAAAGAGGCGGACAAGAAAAAGCGGCGGAGCATAAAGAGCAATGCTCAGCCAGAGATAGACCTGAAGGAGGCGGACAAGGAAAAGCGGCGGAGCATAAAAGGCAATGCTCTGCAAGAGATAGACCCGAAGAAGGCGGACAAGGAAAACCGGCGGAGCATAAAGGGCAATGCTTAGCCAGAGATAGACCTGAAGGAGGCGGACAAGGAAAAGCGGCGGAGCATAAAGGGCAATGCTCAGCTAGAGATAGACCTGAAGGAGGCGGACAAGGAAAAACGGCGGAGTATAAAGGGCAATGCTCAGGCAGAGATAGACCAGAAGGAGACGGACAAGGAAAAGCGGCGGAGCAAAAAGGGCAATGCTCAGCCAGAGATAGACCTGAAGGAGGCGGACAAGGAAAAGCGGCGGAGCATAAAGGGTAATGCTCAGCCAGAGATAGACCTGAAGGAGGCGGACAAGGAAAACGGCGGAGCAAAAAGGGCAATGCTCAGCCAGAGATAGACCTGAAGGAGGCGGACAAGGAAAAGCGGCAGAGCATAATGGGCAATGCTCAGCATGATATAGACCCGAAGGAGGCGGACAAGCATAAGCGGTGGAAGTAAAAAGCGGGAATTCTTATTAAGTGATAGACCTGAAGGAGGCGGACAAGGAAAAGCGGCGGAGCATAAAGGGCAGTGCTCAGCTAGAGATAGACCTGAAGGAGGCGGACAAGGAAAAACGGCGGAGTATAAAGGGCAATGCTCAGGCAGAGATAGACCTGAAGGAGACGGACAAGGAAAAGCGGCGGAGCAAAAAGGGCAATGCTCAGCCAGAGATAGACCTGAAGGAGGCGGACAAGGAAAAGCGGCGGAGCATAAAGGGTAATGCTCAGCCAGAGATAGACCTGAAGGAGGCGGACAAGGAAAACGGCGGAGCAAAAAGGGCAATGCTCAGCCAGAGATAGACCTGAAGGAGGCGGACAAGGAAAAGCGGCGGAGTAAAAATGGCAGTGCTCTGCAAGGGATAGACCTGAAGAAGGTGGACATGTAAAAGCGGCGGGTCATAAAGGGGAATGCTCAGCAAGAGATGGACATGAAGGTGGCGGACAAGCTAAAGTAGTGGAGTTAACGGGGCAATTCTTATTGAGTGATAGACCTGAAAGAGGTAAAGAACCAAAAGCGGCGTAGCAGAAAGTTTACAATTAAAATTATATCTTCGTGTTCTCATTGTAAAATATGTAATTATTTTCCTATTGTGAATTATTTTTTTTATTAAATTTTTAGAGTAGAATTTGTGGACTTCATAATGATTTTCTTATTTATATTCACTGTAGAACAATAATTATGTCAGATTGAATCAAGATAATTTGTGTTTGTGAAATTTATATGGATTAAAATGTAAACTGAAAGACGACTAATTCTTAGTCGAAAAAGTTTTGTCTAAACAAATATAAAAATATGTTGTATGATGATTATTTAGGCTGTTGATGATTTATGGTATGTTATACACTGAATCGTTCCGAAGGCACTACTTGTAGAACTAAATAAATATTGGAAAATGCAAGCATATCAGTAGAGACTCCAATTTAGGGGCAAGGTTATTTTACGTGAAGAAAAACCAAAACTGTGTACTCCCACATTTATTTATTATGTAAAGTTATTTGTATAGCTTTTGGCAGGTATATTTTGACGCCTCAACCAGCTGAATGAAAACTTGTATTGGGCAAGTACTTCCCATAATCTCAGTGCAGAACAAAATAACAGATCTAATATAAAACATGGGGCTCATCATTAAAGAAACAGATTGTGGAAGCACATGTTCCTTTCCAGTGTTCAGTGCTTTGTTGTGTGAAGGTAATGTTCTTCTAATTACTGTACTGGCAGCGAATATAAAAAAGCATTGTGGTAACTTGCTCACATATTTTAAGGAATATTTTCCTGGAAACTTTATATCATAATGTTTTATAGCGACCCATTTTCTATTAAAGACATCTTTCCAAAAACGTTTACTACTACTGAGAAAGACAAACTGATAGAACTGTCTAGTTGGCTGAAGTCCGAGGCAAGTAATCACAACGATAAGTTTAATATACTTTTGGTTGGCAAGAGGAAACGAATATATATTCTCATTTCAGTTGTAGTTCAAAACATGTATCGTCTTTATGTACAACTACTTGGCTTTGTGAATATGGGCTTGCTTTAATTTATATAAAATATATAAGACTAATTTCAAAGTTTAAACTGATTTAAGACTCAAATTAATACAATTGAAACGTGACATAAAGAGCTTGTATTCTGATGAACAAGCACAATCTTCACACCGAAACTGGAAGTGTTTCTTTATTCCAGTTATGGGTTCTAGCATCAGCAGGGATATTATGTGTTTATGAAGAAATTATTGAATGTTCATTCATTTACTAATATGTAAAGACATGGCTATATTTTTTTCTACAAAGGTTGTGATATACTTCGAGTATATTTAAAGATTAACTACAAGTTAATTAATTATGGTGAAATAAAGCGTTCAATTTATTGGTATTCAATTAAGACTCTGAGAGCAACACATGAGGTTTTGCCTAATTTCATTTGGTTGGTGGTGTAGCTAATAATACATCTGAAATTAAAAATAGTCACACGTCATTGAAAAAGTTTCAGAACCGCCGGTGTGCACGACATTTTCTGTTCTGTCAGCAGAGTTGGCCTTGTAAATTACGTGATAATTTTTTTACGAATATTACTCACGTCATATAGAAAAAATAAAAACTAATAATTTCTACGCGGCATAATAAATTACTCTAATAGAAATAAACTAATAAATAAGTTGCATATTCCGCTTTGTGCTTGAGAACGCAGTGTTGCTGTTTCTTTGACTATAGAGCCATAAAATGTACATATTGGTTAATTTTTGTTTTCAAATTTTGTTGAAATAGAGCAAAGTTCGTCATATTCGCGATACAAAAGTTTTTCTGCATACGACATAGCGTCTTCCACATTTATTTGTAATACAGAGTCTTACTAACTTAAAAATCACTGTTTGGTAACTCTCACAGAACGCTTGGGAACTGTGCTGCGAACTGAAATTTATTATGTCACTCCATGCTTTTGAATTGCCTAGATTTAGAATATGATCAGAAACAATCTAGAAGTGTGCAGTGAAAGGAAATTGTGTCGCCTCTCGGAAAGCATCCACAGAGAGTTCTCAGAAATACGACAGATATTGTGTTTTCTTTTTTATATCGGTCTGTGTGAACGGACGGACTTGTTGGGTCAGCTGATAAATGAAAATAAACGAAGTCAGCATTACGCATAGAGACATATCCATTACCATAATGATTATATAAGCAGTTCGGCAAAAATATAAAGACAAATGATGTCGGTGGGAACCGTACGAAATTCAAGACATAGTGATGAAAACCGTCGACAGTCTTTGATGACTGGTGAATTCTGGGATCTGGCGTGACAAGTAGCTAGCTAGCTAAGCCAGAAGCGGAGCCGCGTCCCAGGCGGTAGCGCATTTGACTGCCGATCCGGAGTTTCGCTCGGGTGTTGGTTGGATTCCCACTTTGGATGATTACCCTGTTGGGTTCTTTCTTACATTCCCTTCATTTGTAAGTTCATGAAAGCAGCACTTATTTGGTAAGTGGTTACCGGTAATAATTTGTTTGGTTTAGGAGGCTATAGTTTTGCAAAACTTTTTTTTTTCATTGGTAGCAATCGTTTTGTAAATTCATTGTTTTGTGTGTGTGTATATATATATATATATATATATATATATATATATATATATATATGTATAATTTGTAAAACTGAATCCTTACAGTAATAAAAAAATCCTGTTAGGCCTATATCAAACGTGTAAAAGGTTGACTAAATTATGTCCAACAACCTTAGTAAATACGACCTATTATATAGCACCCACCCGGAATTTCTGAGTAACAGTGATAGTTTATATGCATAGTAGTTTTGTACATATGTCCCTTTGTATTTGTATACACAAAATATAAGTATAATAATACATTTTTGAGTTATATTAAGCAAAGGAGTCATTATTTTATTAATTATGTCCAACAGATTTAGTAAATAATCGTTATGATGACTTTACTGTAATATGCATGAAAAGGTTGTTCATGTGCCCACAGGGTCGTTTTCGACCCACGGTTAAATGGGCACTAATGATTATGTAAGCGGATATTTTGCATTGTTATTCTCTTACTATGACTAAAAGAAGCAACATTTGTGAAAATGAAGACTTTTTTCAAAAATAAAAGTTACGGGCATATATGGGTTAATACCGCATAACTCACGAGTGCAAATGAAACGAGTAGTGGGACAGGTTTGTTTCTGCTTTCGATACCGAGATATTATTGAGTGAATATGCACGGCACGGCTAATTTTATATTGAAATTTGGCTCCCTGATATCCATAGCTATAGCCTAAGAGTTGGCATCATTGAGTGTGGTCACATAGATTACACAGAATCATAACTACAGCTCTGTGTTTGGTTACCTAGAGGCTTCGAGCAACAGCATAGGTATATAATTATGGAGCATAACGCGGCTTTTGCACTTCAGGTCTGCTTCAGCGAACATGCCGAAACAAAACAATTATAGAGGCTCGGATATCAGTGCTCTAATAGAAGAATTTGATAGTGATCACTTCATTAGAAAATGAGATAATATATTTTATCAAAAAGGAGGAGGAATTTTCCATTTGAAACGCTTAAAATGTTTACAACCATTCGTAGAGCAAGTAATCAGTGTAAATAATTTTGTTTTTACTGTGATTTATTGTATTATAGCAACTTCCACCATCTATTTATATTTTTACTTATTCATTTATTTGGTTATTCATTCATTCATTTTATTTATTCAATTTATTTATTTATTTATTTTTATTTCCTCATTCATTCATTCGTAAATACCTGGAATGCTTCCAGTTACAACATTGACGAGTAAAACAAGTAGCTCTATTCATAATTAATTTCAACAATTGGCATTAAAGGCAGTAATACATGGAGGCAAAAAACCAAAAACATTTATAAAAGAATAATATTAACTCATTTAACACATTTTCAATAAAATTGTGAATATTAAAATTTCAATTCTCTCAATAACGTGTATCATTTATTCTAAAATCATTTTCACTTTGATGAAATATATCTATGTATTTTAAAATGTTCTATTTAAACATTCGAAACTCTATAAATGTAAATAATGTGAATCGGGTTTCATTTTTGGATCAAAAATATATTGTGAAACAAAAAAATAGGCTTAACTAGAACCTAGATACGTTTTAGTTTGTGAGAATAATCTTCTGTTGCCCATAAAGTTGCTTTAAATAAATATTTAGTTTGTTATTAAATACACATGACTGTATGTTTTGTACGTAAGTAGTATTTTCATTGTTCAGTGCCTGTAGGAATAAGCAGATGTAAACACACGAAACGGAGCGGTGAGATGTGTCAGAGTTCTCTGTTCGAAGCGAAGCTAGTAAGTCTATGGTCCATGCACATCTAACTTTTACTCAAAGTAACCAAGAGTAGAACTCTATTCATAACCTAACTTTTAATAATATATCGCGTGGCTCTTGGTATTCTTACAGTAAAAACAGTAAGTATATGAAATTCTGTCACTTTTTGTCACCATATATGCCGGAAAGGGTTCTCATGCTCGGTACGGGGAAATTCGTATTCTATATCAAATACTTTACCGAGATATTTGTGCCCCTCAGTAGTTTCTTATCTGAAAGTAAAATATGCGTTTATAAACGAAATGTTTTTTCTTTGATATCTGAGCTTTTAAGTTAACACAGTTGTTATTTTAGTTTTAATTTTTACAAAAGTGAGCTAGATTTCTTTCTTTTTTAATTGATTATTTTACAACGCTTTATCAACTGCGGCGCGTAACTTACATCATGGGCTAGAGACAGCAGAATTTCGTATTAATTTCAGAAAAAAAATCGTTATAAAAATATAATATTTAACATTTTTTCGGTAATTAGTTGTAAGATAGTGACAATATTTTCGTAAAATCGGAAAGCGATTTTTACTTCAAATAATAACCCTACATTATGTATTAGACCTCAAAATAATGAAAAATAAATATTTCATAAAACAATTTATTCTATATATTATTATAATTAAACACATTTTGTAACACTGAGATAAAAAAACGTTATTTGCATTGTGTAACATCTGCAAGTTTTCATTTGTGGAATTAAAGCATGACAGAAGGGACAATACGGTTTTCTTTCATTCTGCGACTACGGTTACTGACATTCAAATTATACATTGCCCTTGGACAGGGAACTGTGAACGAATGAATATAGGTAATAATGCAGCCTATGTGTGTTCCAAATTGTTTGAGTGTCACATAAAGACGTTGGCGCACGATACTTACGGAATGAGAGAGATATATATGTAGTTTAATTGAATGTGTAATTTCGAAAAGGGCACATCTCTGAAAAGTAAAAATGTTCAGGAATTTAAAAGAACCGATTTAATTTTAAACCGTTGTACTCAGAACAACAAAACTTTACAGATATAATTTTAGGGTCAAAACACAATAAAATATTAAAGAAAAAAATAGATATTTAAGATGTTATTTGATCTTTTTCCCTCATTTTACTTTGTCCATGTGCATGGACAATTTTTTTTATAAATAAACGAGATTTAAAACCGAAAATAGTGAAATCAATAACACAGTATAAAAACATACCTATTCTTTGGTAAATATTAGATGACAATGAATATTTCAAGAAAAATAACAAACAAAAATCAATCAGACGTCCTCTTATGGCAAAGGTCTCCAAAAAGCGTATCGTAAATCGTGCTCTCGATGCTGCCTGCCGAACACAGTGTGCTGTAAGGCTAGAGAAGGGGGAGATACTCGTACCTCAACAGATGGGAGCGCTCAGTGGGGGATCGCGGCAACGGTCTGCATATGTTTACAAATAATAACATCAAAATAATAAGAAATATCATACGTTTGTATATTATTTTGACATACTATGAAGCTGAAGCCCCGTCGTTGCTATTGACACAAGCCATTGCAAATTCAATCTCTTCTGTTCTATGGTGCCTTTCAGTGCCTGGAAAAGATCTTCTCCAGTTGTATTTTTGTAATTACATCTAGAAGACATTCAGACACAGTATAATGTCCATTAACTCCTCGGATGAAAATGATTGTGAGCTTTGTCATTTCTATCTGTGTTTTCGTCCAATGCAAGTGAGTAAACTACAGAGTGGTTAATTGTGGTTTCGACTTCAGATTTAATTACATTTACAATCTTGAAATTCCTTCTCTGAACTGTAATTGGAAACAATTTTCTTAAACTTTGACTTTGTTCTGAACACAGTATTTTAATAACGTCCTTTATGCACTATTTTACAAATGATGCTTCTGTAAAGGGCTTTATTGATTTTCCAATATTCCAAGCTAGAACACAGCTAGCAAGAAGCTTTTTCTGTTTAAGACTGAGGACACTGTGTGATTTGTGTTTATATTTTCTTGTTTTATATTTATCAAAATATTTGTGGGCCTACGCATTTCACACAAAATGAAACGAAAAACATATGTTTGTCATGCGGAACTGAGTGTAAACGTTTTGTAATATACTGATTATTATGTATAACCAAGAATTATACAGACAGCCCCAAAATGAACTATTTTCACATGTCCAACATGCCTGTAATTGTATGATATTCTTTCTGAAGAGTCGAATATTGTCGTTGCTTTTTGAATTTTAACACATGCTTAAGAATTTTCGAACAAATTAAGCATTTCACATTCTCCCCATTAACACAAAAACTTTCTCTTCCTATTCATCCTTAAATGTACTACGTCCATGATTAGAAGACATTGTGAAACGGTGGAACACTCCGACCAACACAATGATAATTGCAGTCCACCACTGCTCTTCGTTTGCGCGTAAACATTGGGTACAGTACAGGTGGAGATGGGTGAGGCGGAGCGCGCTCGTTACGTACTGGCTTCGCTTCCGTTCAGGGGCTTACTCGCGAGTACGCTTTTGGAGACGTCTGTCTTATGGCATGTCATCGGTCGCCGTAGATACACTGCAATAACGGTACTTTGCCGTTGTGAGAGTGAGTTAGTGGGTTTTAAAAGGGTGCGTCAGCTGTTATGACTTTTTGCGCCCTTATCTCAAATTCTTAACAAAAGCCATTGTAAGATGGATAGTCTCTATTTTTAGGTACATTTTAAAGACTGAAAATTTCTGCAGTAATATCTGTATATATGCCATATTTTGCGATGACGTCACTGGTTTTCTGGAGTAAATACAAATTCATAGAACGAGGATAACTATAATGTTACTTTTTGGTCCTTTCGTACTTGTTCACCATAGCTTCTCACAGAAAAGTGGTTTTAATTTAAAGTTGAGGTGAGACTTATTTAAATTGATTATATCTTATACTCTATACAAAACTCTAGTTACGAGTAAGCTAGAGTATGCTTCTGTAATATGGTCACCTCAGTTCCAGTCCCATCAGATGCAAATAGAAAGGCTACAGAAAAGATTTTTACATTATTTACATATTAAAAACATCACGTGTCGTCTTATGAAAAGCAAATTTCATATAATCAGTTACTTTTTGAAGTTAGTTATAAAACTTTAAAATCTCGACGATTAATAAATAGTCAAATTTTACTCTGTAAGACTGTTAACGTATATTGAATAACTGTGATTTTCTTCAACTCCTTCAGTTCAATGTAAAAAAAAAAAGAATTACGTCATAGGCAACCTCTTGATATCCCAATTCCTATAACTCTTTTCTTCAAGAACTCTCCGTTGTTTGTTATGTGTAATACAACTTTGTCTTTAAACTGTGATTCTCAATTAGATTTCAGTTTAACAATTGAAAAATTTCGTACAATATTAAAAAGAATTGTATTTCCTTAGATATTTAAATTATAAATTATAATTTTTTTACTCTAGTTTTTAAATAATTTTACATTATTATATTGAAATTTGGCACTACATTAACTGCAATATTATATTCTATCATATTTTACCGGTATGTATTTTCTTTCTTTCGTTTGTGTTGTTTGTTTTGTTTTCTCTTATTTGTATTTTGTATAATATCTATCCATGCATTTTGTTGGTGGTAGATTTAAAATAAAATAAAATATGTACTTCTATTATTTCAAATTTACTCGACGCAATTCAGCTTTTCAAGAGAATGATATATTGTTAATGACTAAACAGTTTGTCTTCCCGGTTTATCTTTCTCTTTAAAAAAGCAAAATTTTGACTTGATGCGACGTATACTGATGCAAGTTGGACGTCCTTTTCGCACAAAACGATGTGTAGACGTAATTAGAGTACATATCAGTGAAAAACCCGATAAGCCAAAAAATTCAACACGTGCCCTTTTAGAAATTGCAAGTTCAATTATGACTAGATGAAAATCCTTAAATGCGTGTCACTGTTTTGAAGTTAAAATTAGAAAAATAGCACGAATACCGTATAATGCAATTCTAAGAATAGCGAACTATGTAAAAATTAGAAATGAATAGACTAGTACAAAAATGAAGTCCAATAGTTGCAGAAATTGACACTAAATATCAATTCTATTAGAAAGAAGATAGAGATCTTGTCTCGACGTTATGATGTAGTAAATGGTGTAAAACAAATAAAAAAACAGTATTTTTAAGGAATTTATTGAAATGAATTAATTTGGTTTAAGGATTTTTTCGAAGATATGAATTTGTAAGCCCTAGCGGAAGGAACTTGAGATGCTTTCTGAGAGTCTAAATAATAGTTATCCTATGAAAATCAATGCTACAACCAGGACGAATAGAAGTGTACTTCTGACAACTAGTGGCGCTTCGATCCCTAGGATCTATCGGTGTCTGAAGTCAGACACCTCGAAAATAAGTGATAGGGGTTGTTAACATGCTTTGTTGTTGAGGGTTATGTAGATGTCTTCAATTTGTTGTACTTTGAATTAACCAGTGACAAAAGAATATTTTGTGACGGTTTACAAAATAATATTACAAAAGTTGCTAGGGGTTGTTAATATACGTTGTTGTTGAAGATTATGTAGATGTCTTCAATTTGTCGTGCTTTGAATTAACCAGTGACAAAAGAATATTGTGTGACGGTTTACAAAATAATTACAAATGTTGCTAGGGATAGTTAATATACTTTGTTGTTGAGGGTTATGTAAATATCTTCAATTTGTCGTGCTTTGAATTAACCAGTGACAAAAGAATATTATGTGACGGTTTACAAAATAATTACAAAAATGCCGTACTGCTTTGTTCCGAGTTCTGGATCGAAATACAGTAGAAATAATGTAACAAGACATTTCTTTTCATCTCTTTAAGAAAAAGATGAGTTTGGGAAATGGGCCAGAGCGATCCCTCTGAAAAATAAGCAGCTTTCGGTAAATAACCGTATTCCTGATGGGCATTTTCCCGACTACATGATTATAAAATCAGACTGTTTTATTATAAAAAGTCATAAGACAGAAATATCCCGAGTGCATTCAAAATTACAACCAGGGCTGTATCTCACATTTTCCCTAATTTACCGAAGTAATGTAATATATGAGTGGTAATATTCGATGAAGTCAAACTCAGATAAGAAATTTAATTTAACAATTATTCCCTTAAAATGGAAGAATGTTTTGATTTCGGAGAACTCACGACTGATGTCCAAAAGAAACAATTATCAAATCATGCATTAGTATTTATGTTTATGCCAGTTATGCAAGATTTCTTCTATTCGTACTGCTACAACATTACTAGAGTGACGAGAGTTGCAAATCATGCGTGAAACATGCTGGAAGTAGAGGTGCCAAAGCTCGTCCATTAGACTGACAGTCTCTTCAACAATTGGCGTGCTTTTCATATTGGAAGTATCCTGTCCCTTGTTGATAGAAGCCAGTGCCTGCCTGCCTATTCATCTAGTCCTGTTGTTTTGCCCGTCAACAGCATGTTGAAATCAAATCCGTGGTCTCCAAAATATTACAACAATGCTAGAGTAGCAGTCAATAGCTGCATTTTCAGAGAATGAGTCTGCCCTTCTCTATTGAATGCGTTGAAAAAATGTGGATTTTCGTTGTTTTGTCTGTTGAGAGATTTTGAAGCCAATGGTCCTGATCTTGTATGTGGGGATTAAAGTCTCTTTTCAAAAACGGGAGCATTTTTAGACTTGCACGCGATGTAATGTTGATATGAAAACAACGGCAGTCACGATATATGAAGGGAATATGTGTTACAATCAAGCTACAGGGCAACTAATATAGCGCAAGCTGTGCGAAGAATAGCTTTCACGTAATGTGTATACTTCATATCACATTCAAAACCCTTTTTCATGTAAAATTTCTGTAATACGTTTGAACACGCTCAAATTTTCTCTAATTTTGCATTAACGGAGCAAAAATAATGGCTTGCTTTTGCAGATGACGAGATTGTTCGTAATATATTGTAAAATCCTGTCTTCTTTTAATATACATTAAATAAAACTTTAATTTCATTAAAACTACAGGGTGTATCAAAAGAGATATACGGTACTAAAACAAGAATGTCGTTTGGATTAAACTACATAATGAGCACAAAGTTCCGTTACTCCCTATAAATACCTCAAATATACAGACTATTTATGTAATTCCGGTTATAATGCAGACCTACATCTACTTTATACTGTATGTCCTATGTGCTCAGTGAGTCAGTATGCCACCCATAATTCTTCTCACACAAAATAATACGTTGCCTGTTTCGGTGTGACATTCGCTTTCTGTTTGGAAATCAGTCGCACGGAGCCCTTCAACAAATTATCGGCGTCGTATCTTTGCTGTGCAACAATGCTCTTGATGAAACATCATAGTGCATTGACACAGGTTGTGAGGTCAGAACTGCGAGGTCTTAATAGAGAGGTAAGATGGGTGACCTATTATGCTAATTATGCAATTTCCTCTCGTGAGTACCTCAATGAGATGTTTCCATAATGCTGGATTGGCCGTGGATCAACCGTCTTACTATCTCATCTCGACTGGCCTATCATCCCCTAAAATATTTACTATTCCTCCTAAAACACCCTGTATTAACTCTACGCCTAGATCATATATACCCCAGAT
Source organism: Periplaneta americana (assembly GCF_040183065.1). Taxonomy (NCBI): domain Eukaryota; kingdom Metazoa; phylum Arthropoda; class Insecta; order Blattodea; family Blattidae; genus Periplaneta; species Periplaneta americana. Next base: position 44,491,879 of record NC_091133.1, read on the forward strand.
AGGTCGGCCTTATAGGTTTTGAAGATAACTTTTGTCAGGTTTACTACGCTGCCATCTAGTTACATAAGGAGACACGTCATAATTCCCATTTGAATTGCATTAGCGACTGTACTGTCATCTCATGTTCGTTTACGGCGGACGGATGGCGATCCTGGCGGTTGTTCTCTTCAAAGTGCAAACGATTTTAACATAGCGATGATCTATCTGGTTACATACGTATATTATCTAGGCTCTACGGTACCAATGAATTCAAAGACATTTTCAGATTACACAGAGACAGTGCCATGTTTTTAGTTGAGGTTATTGGCAACAATTTTAGTCCTGTAGAAGTCTTTCACTTTCTCCTCTTCATCATAAATTAAAACGCTACGATTTATGTCACAGTTCATAGCAGAGTGTTGTCGGCTAATGCTTTGATATCCGTAAGTAAAAAAGGATCTGAAAGAATCGCAAGTTTGAGCCCTAGGCCTAGTAATACAAAAATTCCAGAACCTATAAGCGAAATGATGAGGATAAAGGAATGTTTATTTAAATGTTCGCGTTTGCTTTCGCGACTTCTATTCAAGGATAATAAGTAGACTTCGTTGAATTGCCACACGCAGCATGCTATCAGGTTATCGATATACGGTAGTATAGAGGAGGTGAGCGACCGCCCGGTTTCGTAGTATAAGCAGTTCATGTTAAGAGTTGTGACCGGTCCAAATAGATAGAGCAGCTACAGCTAATGTATACCTATGTAAGCACTTGTTTTTGCATTACTGTGGTTGGAATAGTCAAAGCTTAACATTTGTTCAGTGCAGACAAGAATTATGCAGAACATTACAGTAAAATAATGGAGGTAATTGATGCATTGGATAGCACAGACAGTTCCGCTGTTGCAGCTGTAAAATCATTGCCTTCTGAATATTGGAAGATAATGTGTTCACTGACTCTAATTTTAAAATCCTGTCCAAAAGCATCATCCTGTTAGAATCGTCTAAACTACAACTCTCCGAAGCCCTTAATATAGTGGATAAAGTATCACAAACCGTTATCCAAAATAACAATTCACTAATTTCAGAAAAAGTGAAATGTAAGTTGAGAAACATTATTGCTAAAAATTCTGCCTACTCACAACTTCGTATTATAAATGATGTGATATCAGGTCATGACAAGACGTCTGAAGTTGGTGTACTAAAAAGTAGTGACTTTCCGTTCTTCAAATATGCACGTATTACATCGTGTGATGTTGAACGTACATTTCCCAATATAAAAACTGTTTAAGTGACCATCGGATGAGATTACTTTGCAGTCGCTCAAAATGTACGTAACTCTTCACCGCACTGCACATATTCAAGAATGATGTGAGTATCTTACATTAAATTTTAAAAGTTAATATATCTCACTATAAAATAATTTTGTATTTACATGTCTAGACATTTCCTGCTTCAATGATCATTCATTATATTTCTTGAATGCAGGATACAGGTTTTATTGTAACCGCAGTATACTGCTCAGTGTTTACTCATACATCAGAGGCATACTCATCCATTGCACGCACCTTTGTCATACAGTCTATATCGCGTGCGCAGTAAACCTTACGATTCTCGTGGCAATTCCACGAAGTCTAATAATAAGTTTCCAGGCTACTGCAGCGTTGTCTCGGATGCTAGAGCTAAGGTTTCGACCATCCTGCTGTGGTTGTCCTCGGGCAACCGAGAACACGCGGCAGAAGCGCGGAAACTCACAACCCAATGTTTTTTTTTAATGGATTCCATAATCTATTGGGTTGTGTTGATAGAATTACAGTCCTGTTCAGTAACAGAGCCAAGATATAGGTGAACTTTATAGAATCAGGAAATGATTATTTTTCCATAATATCAAAGTTGTCTATGATAATTCTTAAAAAGCTAGAGATACTTTTGCACGATTTTCTGGATAAGTTCATGATAGTACAATAATTTTCATTAGTTCCCATGTTAGAACTAGATTTGAAGCTCAGGAATTTGATGACATGTTACTTGGTGATGGTGCTTTCCCTTGTTCACACCTCAGGACTCTAATTCTAAATTCTAATACTGAAGTTGAAGTTCAGTATAACCTTGCAGATATCAGTGTCTATTGGACATACCTTTGGTGTCTGGTAAAGGAGATATTCTTGTTTATCTACGGACTTGAGAATGAAATTGAATAATAAATAAGTCCGCCGAGATAGTTCTATGGTAGCGCGTTTGTCTTCAGAGTAGCCGACCTGGGTTCAATTCCCGGCAGAGTCAGAGATTTTCGTGTAAAATTTCTACCTCGAGATTAGGAGAGGTGGTAGTACATAACATTACTTTCCCTAGATACACATGATGTATAGCGTGGCCCGCCGATGTAGTATGCAGTTTTAAATTGGATCAGAGTTCTGTCATCTATCCGTAATATACGGAACCCGAATCACGTGAGTGAAGTGGGTAGGCATTGGACGGGCGCGCGCGCGCGCACACACACACACACACAGACACAGACACACACACATACAAATAGTAAATTCATAAATATATAAATTAGACTGTTGTTGCATCTAGAGGATATTTGTGAAACTTGACGAACCAGCGAATAGTTGACAGATCGAGAATATAGAGCTAGGGAAACATAACTGTCGACAGAGGGGTGGAAAGCATGGGGAGAGCTTTGGTTCCCTGTCCACAGTCCACCCGCTTTGAATGACGTATCTGTGGCCCGCACGCAATCACATAAGACACGCACTCAGTACAAATCCCCTCCCCTACCAAGTCAATGACGCGAAGATGGAAGGAAGGGGGTATTCCGATGAGTGACGTAACGCCACAATTGTCGCCCAGTTCTGCAAGCCTGATATAGAGGCTGCGACATTCAAGAATCGCAAATATTTACAATATCGACAACTTTAACAAATCATTAGTTATAGAATGGATATCTCAGTGTTCGAGAAGCTGGACATTAGAAAAACTTTCATATTATATATTCAAAATGGATACAAATTTGTTTTCATGTATAAGAGAGAGAAACTAGGAAGGATTGTACTCTTTGGTTGGCCAATATATTTGGGTTAATTTTTTTTCATAATATTAGCGTCTATAGGAACAGCATAGAATATAAGATCGATAGTTATTAAACGTGGCGAGGCAGAAATTATTAAATAGAGATGAGGAAAAATTGATGTCGAACGCGAATGAGGATAATGCAGTCTCCATTATCGGAATTAGTCTTTCGCGGAGGATCTATGACGAAGTTAGCGGTCAATACTTTTGCTGCAGAGAGTATGGGCGATATTGATTTGTGATAGTGAAGGGACTTATGAATACATGAATATAAAACACAGCTCTTACAGACTCAGCCACAGAACGATTATGATGGAGAAGAGTGCAAGATGACCTGTGGCTACAGGGCTGGCTACACAGCACTGATACTGCGTCTGCTTGTGTTTACACATTTTCATACTTCAAATTTTCTGTGAAGTTGATGAAGTTGATATTCTACTACAATGCCTCTTTTCTACAAGGCGCCATTGATAATTTTAGCCTAACATTGAAAGAGTTGTACGTAAAATATTAATTTGATGTAATCATCTTTTACATTTATACTCTAAGCTCAACGATCATAACGCATTTATATAGTCTTCAGTCCTGACAGTATAGTATACTGTACTATAATTTATACATGATTATGATATAAAATGTATGTGGAGAAACCCGAAGTATAGTACAGTATATCTGCATTTGTGCCCTAACTGTAACTTTCAGAATTTTTTCAACACTTTTCCTCATGTCGGTGACATTTTTTTTTAAATGTAGAATTATATTGAACTTCAAAAATAAAACAACAAAAGTCTCAGGACTCAGGAAGCTATGAAAAAAGAAAATACTGTTTGTCTTGGTCTCTTCCAAAACAGTTTTCAGTGCATGATTCGATAATCACTTCTTTGCTTCAAATAAAATTTTTAGTTTCAGAAATAGATGTTGGTACTAGGGAAGATAAACTTGAAGAGTATGGGGGATTATCTATAAATTCAAATCAAACTTCATAAATATTCTTTATCTCAATCCAGAACTTATGAACAGGTGCCTTTTTCTTGCAAGAACAGCACAACTTTGGAAAGATCAAAACGACAATTTTTCTGGAGCTTAGTTACATACATACATACATACATACATACATACATACATACATACATACATACATACATACATACATACATACACACATACATACATACATACATACATTTATTGAATAATAGTATACATACAGATGTTATAATTATTATCATAATTTTCTCTAAAATCCAATGCACGGGTCTTCTGACCGTACGTGCTTTGAACCTAAAACAAGTCCTACTTTGTAGGTTTCACCCCCCTCGCCTATGATTATATTCAACTACTCTCTAAAGGAACACACCTATTAAAATGAAAATGGCTACATACATACATACATACATACATACATACATACATACATACATACATACATACATACATACATACATACATACATATATACATACATATATCCTCTTTTTGACTTCCTGGCTGCAGCTCATGTTAGTACCCCCCCCCGGACTATTTGGAGTTATCATTAACTTCGCTATTAAAATAATATTAAAATATATAATATTTGTTTAAATTTGGTTATCTATTTATGAATTTAATTTATTAATTTAAATGATAACTACATTCTTGGATATACACTATAATCATCCCTTTCTTTAATAAAAGATTTCCGAACAAGAACGCCGGGTTTAATAATCTATATAAATACCAAAAAAAAGAAGTAATAAAATAAATAAGGTCTGCCAACCCAAGAGAAATATTGTGGCATAATATCCCAACAATGTCTTGTTGTCTTGTTTTTGTTAGGTTGGTGGCACGAATCATCTGTTGTTTTGCCTGTTTTTATAGCATTTATTCACATTAGACCTGTTAAATCCGGGGTTTTTATGTCCGTGCTGCTTCATATGTGTTACTATATAAACAATAATTTTTATATTTATGTTGGAAGTATTTATTTCATATCCCAGGTTTTATTTTTTTAGGAAGAGTCTGTGTTTTAATAAATTATTCTTTGAATTATTTTCGGCTGCCGTCGATGCGAAGTAACCACGGGCTATTTCGTGTGTTGATGTATGTTTCATGCAAACTGACACACAACGTTTGTAACTATTAACTTATTTGAACAGGTGGGAATTGTCTCTCAGAATACAATTATGCCAAGTAAACGTTTAATTGGTACTTGAAAAACAACAAAGCAAATATTTAAGCAAGATAAATCACGCGCGTGTGTATCATTCCTAACGCTTATTTGATTGATTGTTAGTGTGGTATCCATAAGCGCTAATCGGATTTTGAGATTTATAGTTGTAGTGAATCTGCAATGATTGATCATAGATGCATTCCGCAATCAGCCATTCATGTACATCGCACACTAATCACGTAACTGGCGAGATGGCTGCAGTCCCGTGTGTGCTGCAGCCTTGCTGTTTACTTAACCCCACAAGAGCTTGTTACCAAACCAAATACTGTATTTCCTTAAATCTCTTAAAGGCTTGAAAAAATGAACATCCTCCTTTGAGCTGTACCTCAGAAAAGAAAAATATTCCTTCTCAATACAATAATGAAACAAATAATTTTAACCATTTCCTTTACAATACATTCGAATTATAACATAAAGGAGATAGATTTTCAATAGTATATAATGATACAAGGTTGGGATGTGCTTTTTAAAAAATCGAGAAAAAGTTTGAGAAACGAGCAGAGAGAGTTTTCAATTTGACATTTTGTAATGCACTTTACAAACGTGTATTGTACAACATTTTTTGCACGATCATATTTTTAAAATTGCAAATACAATATATATTGTATTTTCCATTAAAAATTTAGAGCAATATTAATCCAAAGCCTTCGAAAAAAACTTCACTGTAACGGTAACTGACAAGGGAAGTACCCCACCTCGAACGGCTAAAACCGACTGGAAACGCCTTTAAAATATAATGTACCTGTTCGAATAGCTATCAATGCCATTCATCTGTAAAACTACGTGTGCGGCTATCGCCATCTGAAAGTTAGCTTACTAGCCTCACTACGTCGTAGCTGTACAGAGAGTACGAGCGAGACTAGTGTGGTGTTCAGTAGTGAAGTGCACGTACTAACGGCAGACATGAGTAGGCTGAAGTCAATTAATCCTGTGAACATTGTTTACCTGCTGCGCGAAAAGGTACGTCGAACTTACATACCGGATAATAAGGATGTAATTGGAGTGAGGATGAGCCGTTTGCATGCATGTTACGTGACATTATAAAGCAAACATACTACCGGGAATTATTAGTAGTAGATACCGACATATTGGATAGGAATAGTGATTGTGAGTCTGATGGCGGAGAAGAAACAGCACATGGGTATGAGAGTTCCAACAGTTCTGAAACGTCCTCTCCAGCAAATTAAGGAACTGCAAGTCAAAGTGAATACTTACCTTGACTTTCAAAAATACCACGACCTAGTGTGCTACAGTGTCTTAATAATCTAACATTGGACAATATTTATGATTATTTTAATCGCGGTTACAATTCTTACAGGAAACTAATGAACGGTTACAGCTGCATTCGTTTGAAATCCAATTGTAAGGTAATTTTGGATTATGTGACTCGCAAAATGCAATCATGTGGCTGGTGATATTGAACTATTGCAGTGCGGATACACCGAAGATGATGTTCACGTATTGCCCTTGTCAAGTGTGCATACTGTCCCATTCCGTTGTGTTTTAATCACTTCATTGAAACTCCAGATTTGCACTCTGTGACGAATAAGGGAAGAACGTACCACAACACAGCATCTTCTAGTTCGGGATATACGGACAAGTACGCACTGCATATGTTAATATATAGGATGTTTCAAAAGTCAGTTCACATATTAAATCGCTATAAATATTATAAATATTCCGACCAAAGTTATCAGTAGACACTTTCCAACAATGTGACCTCCGCGATCTCCAGATTTCAATCCGGCCGACTTTTGGTTGTGGGGTTACTTTAAATAACGAGTTTTCCTGATACATCCAACAACACTACTGCAACTGAAAGATGCCATCTCGCAAGAAATTGCCAATATTCCAAGACATTATCTGCAAAATGCTGTACACTGTGTCGCAGAAAGAGAACGGCGAACATCTTCCCAATGTTTTGTAAACCCCGTTGTTTGTCCAGCACTGTGATGTTCTTGTATTTTCCCTATCTCATAGTATAATATTTAATTTAACTAAGGATTGTCGTCTTACCCTCTGATAAGGTTTAATGTTTGAACTGACTTTTGAAATACGCTATACTCGTATATTATTTAAAGCAAATGTCGTGTAGCTTCTTGCCACATAATACCTCATTTATGTATTTTGTGGATCTGCTTGTCATAACTGTCTGTTACACGGTGTTGTTTCTTCAGCGATTTGTGCTTCTCTAGTCATTAGAATCGTTATTCTTCAATCATTGATTGTACACGACTGCGGAGTTTTACAGATAAATAACCTTGATGGGTGGTAGAACAAGCACAACTCTGCATTTTAAACGCATTTACACTCTGTTTTAGCCGTTCGAGCTGGGGTACTTCCCTTGTGAGTAACAAGTCCTCTTTAATGAGTCTATTTCAATGTAGGTTTATCACAATCTAATATATACAGTCACGAATGTTGAGTTGTGAGGGTACTAGGAACAATAGACTATGCCGGTAGTATTTCGCATTGTCTGTGATGAGGCGATAGTAGAGATCCTAGTGGTTAGCAACTATCTATGGATGCATATTCCCTACGTATTAAGCTTCGTGACTGTATATACTAGACTGTGGTTTTATATTCTGTAGAATGCTTTCCATAGGAATAAGTTTCTGTGTGGGAGTTCTAACTTACAAGATCTAACAACAATAGATGTAAATACAACAAATAACACAATCATGCAAAAAATGGGTTACAAACAGGCATGATAAATTCACTGTTCATGTCGTCTTAAGTCCAGAGGCTAAATAATACTGGAAAATATCTGTGAAATCTGGAATATGAGAAAACAAGATCACGGAAGATAACATTTAGCGAAATGAGATTAATGCGTAAAACAGTAGGTTATACATTCGTTGATGAAAGAAATAGGATCATATCATAGAAAAATAAGGTATACCACCAATTATAACTTTCCTCCAAGACTATAGACGATAGAAAAGATCACTTTGAAAGGATGTAAAATCGTAAATATGCTGAATTCCATTCAGCTGGCAAATGCTCACAGGAACGTCCCTTGATGAGATAGAATGAATCTGTTTCTAAGACCACTACGGATCGTGATCCACTGCTTCTCAGGATCGAAGGGAATGTCGATGGTGTAATCTTCTCTACAATTTTTGAGTAACAGTTGGATATTATGTTAAGTGATGTGCTATTGGTAATTCTCTGTGTCATGCGGTTTCAACAAGATGGCTTTCCCGCTCACACGGCATTAATTATCCGCGCTGTATTGAACAGGCAATATCATGGCAGATGGAGAATACAAAGCCCTTTACAAGAATGGTCCCCGAGGTCGCCGGATTTAACTCACATAGACTACAGGGTTATTTGCGATATCGTGTTTACCACAAGTTACCTGCTGATAGGGATGATCTGATAGAGAGAAATCGTGCAACAAGTGCAACTATCACGTTTCAAATTGGAGGACATAAATTTAATATTAAATGAGGCACCTAGTTCCATAAGAGCCCAAGACAATAGAACAGTAATTAGGAGGAAATTGAGTTTTCTGAAACTTGATATATTTACAAATTATCAGTCATAAATCTTTGGTCGGCAGGAAAAGGCATATAAGTAAAAAAAAAATAATTTTTCAAGAGAGACTTTCTTTTTAATTCATTCTTAACTGAATATAAGTATAATAATGAAATTCATGTATGTTGGTTAAAGTATGACTCTTTCCAATTAAAAATACAAGAAATTTTATTATTTCAAAAATTATAAAAAAAACTAGACTTACGTGATTAGGTACAACAGAAAAATCGACTTTTTTTACTTATTTGCCTTCTCCCGCCGACCAAAGAAATTGCAACAATTATATAAAACGTTACTGAGAGGATACTCTAATATTAAGAGAAAAATTATGAGTAGGCCTACATGTTTCATTATGAAAAATGTATGTAATTTCAATTTATGTAGTTATATATTTTCATTGTGAATCACGAATTTTTTTAAATTAAGTAGAAAATGTGTTAGGAAAATGAAACTACAATAATTTTAGCAACTCAGGTAATTTAGTACGTAATATATCTTATTATCTATACACAATACACATTCAACATCAGTATCATTCACAATTATTGATCACAGATTATGAAAAAAAAAAAAAAAAAAAAACCTCCCCTCAGTCATGGACTCTAACAGTTTCATAAGATCTCTCAGCTTATCTGAGATCTCCCTTCTATACGGAAAGATTTTCCACCACATTTTGAGAATATTTCTTTCATCACCATAGGACGAACTCGCACATTCTTTACCGAACTAGCTACTTCCCATGGTACTACTTAACTGGTGTGCATCACGAGAAGTAAACTTTATAATTATCATGGTTATATGGCAGCATTGGAGACATATGAAGTTGAAGTTCAAAATATACACATTTTTCTTCGAGTTTCCAGGAAAGTGATTCTTATTTATTTCATATTTCAGGTATGCATTAAGGAACATGTACTGTTGATTCTCAAAGTGAAAAATACATGGAAATAGCCTGCAAAAGTGGCAATAACTAAAAAAATTCCATCCTGTGCTTTAGGCCCTCATGGAACTTGGTGCCTAAAATTTTAAAATAATAAAAATGATCAATGCATTTTATAATGAGAGGGTGAAGGTTAGTGAATGTGAATATTATGGAAGTTATGAAATAAACTGAAGTGAACTTAGAACTGACGATGCAAAGGAATGAAGTGAAATAGCGCCTATGAATTTGTTTTGACCAAAATAGAAAGGAGAATTTAGTGTAGATTTAAGTGATTTATAGCAGACAATAGACGAGAGTTTGTAAAAATTAATTAAAACATAAGATCTTAAATCTCTCTTCGACCCTAATCCAAAATTGGTTTCTTGATACTCGTTCCAAAAATAAAATGTGGAACAAAGCCGGATATTTTGAGTATTCCAGAAATTACTTTAAGATGTTACTTATATGAGTTTCTAGACAGAGATTATATGACTCATGGCAGACATTGCCGAGCAGGGCAACTCTGCACATTCTGCATACTCGGTCAGACCGAGTACGGGAATTAGGAACTAGCTAGAGGGCTCGAGCCTTTCCAAGGTTAAACGAATCTTGACCGAACACACTAAGGCCCGGTTTCTTCAACCTTTGTTACAATGCCCCTAACATAGCGTTAATTATCAGTAAGTTAAAAGTATAATTTGCTGTTAAAAATATTACGTTTCTTCTACTTTATCATACTGTTTTTAACTCTCTGGTAGGACCAGAGATTCTAGAGTTTAACCATAATCTCTAACCAAGTATAGGCTCAGTTCTGTTTTCTGAACTCTGACAGTAAATTACGATTCTCGCTTGTTTCAGTTGTTTAATTCAGAGAGGATATTATGTCTTCTGTTCTCTCAGGTTTGATTTCTCTTGTCTGTAACACAGTAGCGTGGAGCGGAGTATTGGTATTGCTGTTATGAAATGGAAAACACTGGAATAAAAAGAAATCGTAGGAATATTTTCGCTTCGTTCGAGGGAAGCCTTCGGCTGGATATAATTTCAGTATAAACCAATAAAATTGTTGAGCATAAACAAACAAATGAATCTACGTTGAAAGCGAAAAGAAAATAGCCTATACCTTTGTATGAACTTCTCTTCTGTCAAATCACACAAATCATCCGCTCTGTTTATATATTCATGGATATCATTTTCTAAATAATCAAGATATAGAAGTCCAGCATCTAACGCACAAGCCATAATGAATACTTACATGCTAACAGAGAGTTAAATGATTTAACTGCATGAAATTGAGCAGTTAAATTAACATGGGTTTTAACAGTCTGGTAGTACTAACAGTAATTTACAGTCAAAATAGAATAACACAATGTTATAACTAGACTTCGTTGAATTGCCACACGCAGCATGCTATCAGGTTGCCGATGTACGGTAGTATAGAAGAGGTGGGCGACCGCCCGGTCTCGTAGTATGAGCAGTTCATGTTAAGAGATGTGACCGGTCCAAATAGACAGAGCAGCTACAGCTAATGTATACCTATGTAAGCATTTGTTTTTGCATTACTGTGGTAGGAATAGTCAAAGCTTAACATTTGTTCAGTGCAGACAAGAATTCAATCTCACATACTACAATGAGTGTTGCTGTTCCAAACAATTGTCCCTGGAATACCCTTACCCCCGCAGCCAGTCTTAACTGGTTGGAAAACGTGGTTGGATGCTGTTAATTATTATGCAGAACATTACGGCAAAATAATGGAGGTAATTGATGCATTGGATAGCACAGACAGTTCCGCTGTTGCAGCTGTAAAATCATTGCTTTCTGAACAGCTATTGGAAGATATTCTGTTCATTGATTCTAATTTTAAAATCGTGTTCAAAAGCATCACCCTGTTAGAATGGTCTAAACTACAACTCTCAGAAGCCCTTAATATAGTGGATAAAGTATCACAAACCGTCATCCAAAATAACAATTCACTAATTTCACAAAAAATGTGAAATGTAAGTTAAGAAACATTATTACTAAAAATTCTGCCTATTCATAACTTCGTATTATAAACGATGTACTATCAGGTCACGACAAGACGTCTGAAGTTGGTGTACTAAAAAGTAGTGACTTTCCGTTCTTAAAATATGCACCTATTACATCGTGTGATGTCGAATGTACATTTTCCCAATACAAAAACTGTTTAAGTAACCATCGGAGGAGGTTCACTTTGCAGTCGCTCAAAATGTACATAACTCTTTACTGCAATGAACATATTCAAGGATGATGTGAGTATATTACATTAAATTTTAAGAGTTAATATATCTCACTACAAAATAATTGTGTATTTACATGTTTAGACATTTCTTACTTCAATGATCATTCAATATATTTCTAGAATGCAGGAGATATAGGTTTTATTGTAACCGCAGTATACTGCTCAGTGTTTACATCAGAGGCATACTCATCCTTTGCACGCCCCTTTCTCATACAGTCTATACCGCGTGCGTAGTAAACCTTACGATTCTCGTGGCAATTTCACGAAGTCTAGTTATAACTTAACAAATGTTGAAGAAACCGGGCCTAAATGTTTTTACATGGCTTTAGAATTCAGTGCTTAATTTCTCTTTCGAACGGAAGATGTGCTAATGATTATCATCATCCTCAGGTTTTACTGATGAATCTAGATACATTGACACGCATGATAGTCACTATATAATTCAGTTGGTATCAATTAAGATCGTACGCCACTCTCTGCCACCACAAGTATCTCTGCAGTCCATGCCCGGTGTCGCACCGCAGCTCACATAATACACTTGGTCCCAGGAACTGAACATTACATTAGCAATGTAGAATAGTTCGCAGATTTCATCTTCATTTGAGTCTTGTGACATGAAATATCCGCCTTGGTAAACATAACCTCCACAACTGCAGCTACTACCTAACAGTTCTGTAATGCATTTTGTTGTATTTCTCTTCATATTTATCGCGATTTCAGGGTTATCCTATTAAACAGTTCCTTTAAGAATAGTTCCCACATATCCTGACAGGTTCTTTTTTTCTAGAAGAATCTTCCACACAATCTTCTAACGAGTAATAATTATAAAGGTAATTCATAAAATTAACAGCCTCCTGTGCCTTTTTATAGTTGATTCTAATTCTCTTTCATTTTATGTTTCTCATATGGTAGAAACATATTTATTATTCCTTAATATCTCATCTTGCCTTTGAGTACCTTTTCAGCTACTGTATGTAATTGAGGCATTTATTTGAATCGAATTATTATTATTATTATTATTATTATTATTATTATTATTATTATTATTATTATTATTATTTTTAGAAAATCCTTAAGTCACAAAATGCGAAGTTTTTGGGAAACACAAAAAACTGTTTAAAAGAAATGCATGAGTCAAGAATTGGAATATTTGAAATAGGAAAAGTTGCTAAAAACATAAACGAATATTTCCCTATGCAAAATAATATTTTTAAATAAAATATGACTCAATATATACGTTTGGAAATGTTTGAACTATGTGATTTCTCAAAATATGGTACATATTTAACAAAACAATCTCTTTATTTCATGAAATAATAGTTGGGAGTTCTGAGGGAAAAATACCTTTAGGGAGGCCGAGATGTATATGGGAGGATAATATTAAAATTGATATGAGGGAAGTCGGATATGATAGTAGGGACTGGAATAATTTTGCTCAGTGTAGGGACAGATGGCGGGCTTATGTGAGGGAGGCAATGAACCTCCGTGTTCTTTAAAAACAATTTGTAAGCAAGTATTATTATTATTATTATTATTATTATTATTATTATTATTACTGACATTCGGAAGGAAAGTGCGAAACCTAAATTACGTCCGTATAAGAAAACTATTACTCTCACTCTCAGCTTTGTGTATTCCCAACCTGCACTGGTTGATTGTGCTAAGTTTCCTTCAATATCTTTGTTTTGAAGGAGGCAACCCCACACACCCGTATACTAGTCCTATCCGCGCGTTGTCAGTCATAGTTTTGAGAATCCTATGGAATGGAGATCGGAATAATGTTCATGCCTAACGCGAGAAAACGGGATAACCCGACAGAAATTCTAATTGCAGTCTTGTTAGCCCTAAGTGTCACTTAATCGCAGACCTCTAACTCAAACCGCCCATGTGGCAGGCAGACACAAAAGTTCGCCGAATCTCCCGAGACTTCAATCGCCGGCCCAATTTCCCCCAAAGTTGCTCAATTTATTTTTTGTTTATTTATTTATTTATTTATTTATTTATTTATTTATTTATTTATTTATTTATTCTGGTGTAGTTAAGGCCATCAGGCCTTCTCTTCCACACCACCAGAAATACAAATACAATAACATAAATAAAAAGAAAAAAAAAACACTATAAACAAAATAAAGTCACACAAAAATATAACAGGTTGCAGTCACACAAACTTTAAATGAGTGATTAAGTATAATTAATTGTATCTTAACTAATTAACTAACATGAACAAGAAACTTGTGATTTCAATCTAGAGTAAAAACACAAAACAACACTTCTAGCAATACCTAAAAAGCATTAAACAAGACAAAATTTTCAATTTAATTTTGAATTGTGATAAAGTCCGGCAGTCGCTGACGTCATTAGGTAACGAATTCCAGAGACATGGTATTTCTACAGTGTAGGAGGATGAGTATAGAGACGTTCTATGATGAGGGATAGAAAGAAGTGCTTGATGCTGGTTTCGAAGCGTTGTAAGAAATTGAAAGCGCGATAAGAGATAATTCGGAGTAGAAGTATGCATGATTCTAAATGGGATTGAGATCAGGACTCTGTGCAGGCCAGTCCAACCGGTGAACATTATTGTCTGCTTACCACTGCATAGTAGCCGCCGAAACATGGGGCCAACTCCCATTGTCCAACTGAGTGCCATGCTGCAAGAGGAATTGCGACGCATTCCAGTGGATATCCTACACAAACTAGTGGAGAGCATGCCTGACAGGGTGGCTGCTGTTATAGCAACAAGAGGTGGTACCACGAGGTTCTAAAGGGGCAAAAACAGTGCTCAATTAGTTTTTGGTAGATAGTGTATTATAGGTTTGTATTGCCATCTGTTCGTGATCAAGTGTTACGGCAAACGTTTTTGGGAATAACTTCATAACTCTTGTTACTCATAACTTCTTGTGTCCAGTAGGGAAGCGTCACCATTAACAGTTCAAGTTTCCATACGATTTCACCGGCGTTTGCCTGGTTCTTTACAATTATTTCTTAGTTCGGCGTTAGAGAGTAGATTTCTTAATCCGGAGCTCGGGTTTGATCCCTGATGTTGGCTGAAATGTTACAATTTGATTGGAGCGAAGCATGCCTGTTTTTCGTAACTTTACAATTTAATTCCGCCAACAATGTACACTATATAGTATGTTCTCATTTCATACCTATATAGCAATTAAAAATGTGGCATTATTTTCCTACGATCCTTGGTGATATGAGATTGACATAACTAGCCATAAGCATTTTTCTACATGTACCTAATACTTACTGTGGTGAATAGGTACCATCTGGTGACCGTTAGAGAACTCTCTGACATGTGTTGTTCTGGGATTGAAAATTAAATCGTAAACTTTAACTAGCACATGTCATTTCTATTTTGGGCTTAAATAAGTAATGTACAATGTAAGTTGAAATCGTTATATAGAAGGATTAAATCGGGGTCGTCAGCACAGAGCACGCTGGGGCTAGTCTCTCTTACCCGCGGAAAACGCAGTGCACTAAGATGCACTCCCTAGCTGCTAGCGGGTATTCCCTCTATCTCTCCCTGTTGGACAACAGTTCACACGGGATAGCACCGCGTACCCTTTGCACATTTCAGCGAGTGCTGACGACCACTGATTTAGATCATCTCCCTTCGAGATTAGAAATAGTGATATGCGTGAAGGGATGTAGAGATAGGATAGAAGTTTAATAAGCTCTCTGAAGTTATTTTTTAATATTGCTCATTTTGATTTAAAGTTTAAATTACTGACTGATACTAGAAGCAAAGACTTGTTTGATACTGCTACCATGTTGAAAGACTTTCATGTTAAGGACTGAAATAATCTCCTTCATATAGTGGGGAATTTTTATAATCTTCAGACACTTATATTTTAATGAAGGAATTAAAAATGTTTTTTTGTAGAAATGTGCTGCTGAAGATATCGCGGAGTTACAAAGCTACATTAATCTAGACACTCAAAGACATGGCATAAAAGAAAGGTAATGATTTTTCAGACTTAATTGAAATGTGTAACTTACAAACTCTAATAAGACGTAATAAAATTAAAGTGAAAGGAAATTCCATTTCTCTTAACACTAGTAATTAGTTCGTAAGATTCTTCCGTGTTGCCCTCCTCCACCTCATTAATCATGATAAATGAATGCAATAAAAACCTCGGCACAATATGCTGAAGGTGAGGCTAGTGAAATCAGCAGATCTTGGAACATTGCGCTGCCATCTCATGGAAGACTTTGCAACGAGCTTCATCACGCTCCGTGGTGGCAGTCGGTATTTCGAAATACCGGTATTGCCAACCCTCGATTGTCCCGATAATTATTGGAAAAGTGGTAGAGATCATAATAATCACGCCTCAAGAATCTTTCAGACGTAAGAGTTTTACAAGTTAAATTTATTTCTAACAAGTAAAACATGCTTTTCTGGCGGCTAGTTTAATATAAAATTCATTACCAACATTCACACATTTATCAAGTGAATGTACAGGAACAATAGATAATAGAATACCTAATAAAATAAATTAGAGCTTTCAAAGCAAGAGTTACCTAACTTATATTTGGCTAAATAATTACTAACTTACATATTATTATTATTATTATTATTATTATTATTATTATTATTATATTATATGATTATGTCTCGTGACCAGAACATTGTACGAAATAGAAACATAAAAGTTGGAGATTTATCTTTAGAAGAGGTGGAAAAATTCAAATATTTTGGAGCAACAGTAAGAAACATATACGAGTATTACACTCGGAAGGAAATTAAACGGAGAATAAATATGGAAAATGCCTGTTATTATTCGGTTGAGAAGCTTTTGTCATTTAGTCTGCTGTCAAAAAATCTGAAAGTTGGAATTTATAAAACAGTTATATTACCGCTTGTTCTGTACGGTTGTGAAACTTGGACTCTCACTTTGAGAAAGGAACAGAGATTAAGGATGTTTGAGAATAAGGTTCTTAGGAAAATATTTGGGGCCAAGATGGATGACGTTACAGGAGAATGGAGAAAGTTGCACAACACAGAACTGCACGCATTGTATTCTTTACCTGACATAATTAGGTACATTAAATCCAGACGTTTGAGATGGGTAGGGCATGTAATACGTATGGGCGAATCCAGAAATGCATATAGAGTGTTACTTGGGAGACTGGAGGGAAAAAGACCTTTGAGGAGGCCTAGACGTAGATGGGAGGATAACATAAAAATGGATTTGAGGGAGGTGGGATATGATGATAGAGAGTGGCTTAATTTTGCACAGGATAGGGACCGATGGCGGGCTAATGTGAGGGCGGCAACGAGCCTTCGAGTTCCTTAAAAGCCATTTGTAAGTATTATTTTATTATGATTATTATTATTATTATTATTATTATTACTAATTTTATTATTATTTCTTTTTTGCTAAACACTTTATGTTAATTTACCGATGACTGAATTAATTTAAATGAACAGCTTGTTAAGGAATAAAATTTGGAATGGAATGGAATTTACGGGAGGGGGCAGTGTGGCCCAGCACCGACATCTATTACGATCTATTACGCTAACCCTCAAGTTAGGTACATTCCCAAACCCACACCGGCTGACTACACTAAGGTTCGCTGTGTACTCAGGTTTCGAGCAGGTAACCCCCCTCTTCCTAGGCTAGTCCCCTCTGTGCGTTGCCAACCGGCGATTGGGGAATGCTATGGAATAATGACGAAATGGAGAAATGTTGACGGAATTATGTAGATGCTTAATATAGTGAAAAACGGGAGAACCCTGACGAGAACCCCTACTGCGACCTTGTTCCCCAGAAATTTTGTAATTAAAAATTTCATACCTGACTGAGACTCGAACCCGGGCCAACTGCGTGACACTCCGGAGGTCTGACCACTCAACTTTACTATGGTATTTAAAAGTTCGGAAGACACAAATCTGAAGACGTGGCCGAAAAGCGTAGCAACATTATGGTCTATGATTTCCGTTTTCAGTAGATTATTAAACGAAGCTGTATCAACTAGTAGGTTATTTAGCGTCGATGAAATTTGTGATTCACAAATGTTATTGGACAAGGTGAGGAGCAGGATTCGTCATGGATTGTCTGATATTTGACTTGCAGTAGGGGAAGGCCTAGGAAAAAACCCAACCAGGTAATCAGCCCAAGCGAGAATCGAACTACATACGAGCGCAGATTCCAATCAGCAGGAAAATGCTCCTACCATCTAAGCTATGCCATGGCCTTTCGGCAATGGCCTGCTTCTGTCTTTTCGTCACTGTTAAGAGTAATATTCCCAGATAATTGAGAATTCTTTATCTTAAGAAAGACTAGTTACATATTTAACTACCGTGAAGCAATTAATGGACATAATCTAAAAATATTTTAGAATGAATAATATTCTCTGTCAATATGTTATACGATTCACAAAATAGACTACGTAAAATCTGGACGCTTTCTTCAGAGGCGGTATTCATTATTTAAAGTTGCATAAAATTAATCAATAAATGAAAGAACCCTATACGTTTAAGAAACTGTTTTAAATTGCGTTATGTTCCATACCACTTTTTATGATAGTATGACTATTTGATACGTGAAGGAAAGAACATTTATTCTTTAAGTTGAAATAATGGATAACAGATAACGGAAATGCTTGACGAAATATTACTTTATTTCATTGACGTTAACTCGATCAGAAACGCTCATAATTTACGATGTTAAACTTAAAAAAAAGATTATGAACGAGTTAAAAATTAATTATATGACAAATAAACGAATATATTTTAAAAAGAATTAATCTTATTGATGATGGTTACAAATCGTTCAGAAAGACGTGTCTTGTTTTGCAAATATATTTGCCAATTATTTCTAAACTTATGGTACATTCATATTACGAAGGTAACAGTACTATTATATTACTTACCGTATTCTATCTTAATTCAAACAAATTTTGGTCCTTTCATGATAAAAAAGAATTCCCATGTGTACATATGACCTACATAAAATTTTTTAATGAGCAGGGATGTTAAAGCGCCTGTATTACGTGCTTATACTACAAGCAATACAAATCCAACAAGGTTCACTTTTTAGCAAGATAAAGTGCAATCATCGCTCTTAAGGATATGAGTTTTTGAGAGCACGCAGTGCTGGCGTTTTGATATCCTTGGCTTAAAGAAACTGGTCACGGTGTCAAATTCTGAAGGTAGTAATTAATTTTGATATATTTAAAAGTTCCAAATTCTCCTCATAAAATTACTGCTCCGCCGCCACAACCTATATGATGATTACAAGATAAATTCTGTTACGTAGTTTTCTTGAAATCCTGGTGTATCGTCGTCGTCATCGTCATCGTCATCATCATCATCATCATCATCAACTACGCTTAATGTGTGTTACAGCAGCAAATTGTAGTGTATTTTGTGTACTGCGTAACTGTTGCAACATCCTAGTCATACGAATAGTGTACAAATACATTTCAATTAGTTTACTTTGTTTCGTGCTGCTCAAAATATTGGCAGAGGAAAGATCACTGTGTCAAATCCTGAAGTTAATAATGATGGATCAGGATATTCATTTATTAATAATTTTCTGTCCAAGGATAGGTCTTTCACTGGAAACTCACCGTTCTCCAATCTTTCCTATTTTCTGCCTTCCACTTTGTCTCCACATATGATCCATATATCTTAAAATCGTCTATCATCTGATATCTTCTTTTGTACAGAACTATTCTCCCATTCACCATTCCTTCCAGTGCATCCGCTATTAATAAAAAAAAAGATCTTATCTCTGACGTACACTGATGTCACCATCCCAACTCAGGACAACTTGTTCTGCATTAATTTTGGTAGCACTACATAATTAATAGACATAGGTATTATATTATTGAAGTTATACGTTTACTTAGAATACGAGTTTTTGTTACTGTGTAAGGTTGTGTTTGTCGGAAACTAGTTTCAGGTCGTTATAATGGCGATAAGTTATATTTCCACTTAAACTACAGGGTACTTAGGGATATAATCTCTATTTTTAAATATTAAATGTAACAAATTTCAAACATGAGATTTTAAAATTTCAATATAACCTCTCTTTTCAAATCTTTTACTACTATTCCGGATTATTTCCAAGGTACTGGGGGAAAAGGACGTAAGTAAAAAATGGGAGGTTTTGGGTTATAACAACTATGTGAATGCAACAAATTGTAGGTCTATTTCAGATGGTTTTAAAAGCATTTGTCTTTCTCTTCCTTGGATCTCATTTCATAGGTTGCTTTTGCTCTACACCAGGCATGTCAAAAATCAGACACTGAAAGTGCAGTGTATGTGCGCGGAACGCCGGTCTGAGCAGATTGCGTCATTCACGTGTTGCTCTTTCCAGTTCTTAGCGGGAGGGATGTACAAGAATCTGTTCTGCACTTCTAGTGTTCAATTAAATTTACATTTGGACATTATAAACATACTTAGCAGAAGGAAAAACACCATTATTGTCAGTGTCTATATTTGACAATAATTGTAACACAACAAACAATAGACTTACTCAGTTACAATTCACAAAGCAGTCGTTTGTAAAGAATAATTTATTTACACGATTTGTATACAATATTTGAAGAAAATATAAATATTGCAATAATTTCGAAACAACAAAAAACGAACACAGTATTTCATTTTACATAGTAGGTACTGATTATTTCAAAGTGATACTCTTTCATTGTCCCTCAAACATTATTGGGACCATTGGTGCACAAATGTTAAAGAAAATATTTTACTCCCAATTACATGCAATAGGACATTGTGAGGCTTTTACACTGGAATCATTTCCTTGCTGTATATTAATATAAATTCACATTATTATTAATAAATTGGATAAATTAAGCTTGAATTTAAATTTATATATAGTTTATTTGGAAAACGTTGAGCAAGTATCAGCAAGTTGGGAGCGTTACTGAATTCAGTTAAAAGAATAGTTCACAAGCTGTGAAGCGGAGACATTTTCTTTATGTCACGTTTAAAGATTTATTAACGTAAGTATATTAAGATAATATAGTAACGAGAGATGGAAAATTCGCCATTATGTATTATTTTTGGAGAAAATTT